>NC_135485.1:53075964-53377869 GCF_052094955.1 Ictidomys tridecemlineatus | reverse complement strand
TTCATTATCATATATACACACATACATATCTCCTTGTTTCCCAATAACTTGTTAAGTGAACACTCAGACACAGGTACCTGAGATTCTGGCACAGTGAAAACAAACTTCTATCTACGTACTGTGGAAAGGTAAATACTACTATCAAATATTAGAGTTATATTTTTCCATTTTTACAGTGTACAACTATGTAAGGTTTAAAAGATTCAGAACAACTTTCTATTATTCTCTCCACACATGACTATTGCAACCCATTTGTTATAGGATGATAAAAAGTCAAATGCAATATGGAAAAGTTTTGAGTAATTGTGTCTTTCATTTCCCACATAGATAGGACTCAAAACTCATGACACCCAATTTTATTTCTGAATCAACCCATAATGATTCATATTGTCTATTTGTACACTGAAATATTTGTTTTAAGGAAGTCAGCTAGCTCTCAGTGCAGTTTATTAATAAGCATCACCAATAAATGTCCAATATATTTACCCCTGCCAAGATCTTCCATTACTTCTACTATTGGTACTTGGTGAATAACTGCTAGAAATGAAATGGAGAAAAAGGCAGTTCCCTTGTGATCATAATTGTAAGGGCATTAAATTGTATCACTGTTCTTCTTGTTAATAAAACAAATAAATTTATTTCATTTTAGATTTTTGTCCACAAAGCCTTTGTAATCTACACAATTCCAGAGCAGCATTTCTATTCTCTTCTATTTTAGGAAAAAGGTATGTTTCTACCAAGAGAAGGGTATATAGTTCTAACTGAAGGAAGCAGATTTACCAAAATATGTCAAATTAAAACAAAGTTTGAAAAGGTATTTCTCAATCTCAAGAACAAATCTGAAGTGAAGCAAATTAATATTTATTCTAAAAACTATGTTTTTAAACTTACTGGTGGTAATAATTCACTAGAAAGTCATGACAAATAAAATTTAAAAATAACTATTGAATGATGAGCATTTTTGTTGTTTGATATCACTGTAAAGAAATGATTTTTTTCACAGTGGAAAAACCAGAAGTCAGAATGCTTCTATCTGGGCCTATAATAAGCAAAAGTACTATATCATTTTAAAATGATAGGCAAATACTAGCTCCATTCACTGAATGGAAATGCTACAAAGTGATTAATTTCCCTAAAGTCCTTAAATTCAATGTTTAATGTCTGTACCTAAAATTAATGATTTATTTTTAACTTCTCATGGAAGCTGATTCCTAAAAAAAAAAAAATCTCTAAGACTCTGTTTAAAAATAATTGATTAAAATCTTCACACTGTTCTATTCAAAGATTTTTAAAATGGGACTTTCTAGAACTTGACTCCCCACTTAATTCCATCCCTAACTCCTCACAGAAATTAACCCCTTCCCAACCAAACACGCTTCAATCCCCTCCTCTTTGAAACAGAAGGGGATTCTGTAGACTTATGGCTCATTTGGCAATTGCTAAGAAACCTCACAGTTTAACATCACCTCTGAAGATGGCAATCCTAATATAACCTGAAGTTTTACACCTACAGTGCAGTTAACATGTAGAAAGAAGTCAAAATGCAATAGGTATTACATTTCAAAATCCTCAAGTTTCAATATCACAGATATCAAGAGATGGAAAATATCTGCTCATAGAACTTTAAGCATTTGTTGAACAGAAATATATTACCATCAATATCAAAAATAATTAAGAAATACTAATTTTTATGTTCTACATGCACACCTTTACAAATTATGTTTCTTCAATGTAGTAAAAGCTGGAGATCACCAACTTAGGTCAACTATGGCTTTTATCATAGATTATTTTACAACTTGCACCAGTAAGTGCCCTGGGTAGTAATCCTAATATTATTTTGAGCCCTGCTCAGTCCTATGTCTGTGCTTTGCACCTCAGAAGTGGGCCTGCCAAGGCACTTTAAAAACATGTCTTTTGGGGACTTCAAAATGGGCCACAATTTACACAACACAGAACCCAACCATTAGCAGTTCAGTCAGAAAGCATTTTCTTCTAGCACACAATATTATTAAAAACTCTTCAAGTAACCAAAACAAGGTTAAAAATAATACTGTATGCTGCTAAGACAAAATTCACACCTTTTCAAATGTAGAGAATGGTTCTTGGTTTCCTCTAGCAGTAGAATATGGTTTCATATATTCGTAATAAAGAAAAGGAAACCCAAACAAGCCCCCCAAACCTAAGATAAAAACAACCCAGAAAAAAACAAAATATAGCAAAACCCAAATACACTCCACACAGCTTCAATTGAAGAACAATTTCCACAGCTCTGCATCCTTTTTATCTGTCCTTCGAAGTGAGTTTTTCAATCAGTTCTTGGAGTGGAGCAAGTTCTCTTCTATCAATAAGGTTGAACTCCTATGCAGAAAAAAAGAACAGCAAAAACATATTATTTGAATCCCATTCCAAAGCAGATTATCATGAAATATAGATTTGATTTTTTTCCCTATTCATTATCTGTCTTAGACCTGATGTTTATGTTTTTTTTAATATTTTATTTTTATTTATTCTAATTATACATGACAGTAGAATGCATTTTGATACATCATACATAAATATTCTGCCTTCTCATTTGTCTGGTTGTACATGATGTAGAGTTATACGTATCATGTAATCATATATGAACATAGGGCAATAATGTACAATTCATTCTATCATTCTGATTCCCATACCCCCTCTACTCCCGCCACTCCCCCTCGTCTAGTCCAAAATATTTCTATTCTCCCCCCACCTTATTGTGAATTAGCATCCACATATCAGAGAAAACATTCAGCCTTTGGTTCTTTGCAATTGGCTTATTTCACTTAGCATAATGTGTTCCAATTCCATCCATTTACCAGCAAATGCTATACTTTCATTCTTCTTTGAGTAATGCTCCATTGTGTATATATCCCAGTTTCTTTATCCATTCATCTATTGAAGAGGCCTGATGTTATGTTTTGTTTTGTTTTTTAAATATTTTTTTAGTTGTTGATGGACCTTTATTTTATTTGCTTATTTATATGTGGTGCTTGGAATTGAACGCAGTGTCTCACACATACAAGGCAAGTGCTCCACCGCTGAGCAACAACTCTAGCCCCTGATGTTGTTTTTACATTAATAATATTTTTATCAATACTATTAGTAGGCCTGATGTTATGTTTTTACATCAATAATATTAGGAAAAATTACCCTATCTCATGATATTATTGTGGGGAAATAAATAAATGTAATAAAGGATGTTAACCCTTTTATGTAATATCTGGCATAAAGTGACATTCCTTCCTATTGAAAGGAATAACCTGGGCACCATTTAAAATATATAGTCAAAAAAATTTAGCATATTAGGAAAACTTGAATCTGTAGGCTATCAAAAAATGGTATGTGAGGGGCTGGGGATATAGCTCAGTTGCTTCCCTCCCACGCACAATGCCCTGGGTTCAATCACCAGCACCACCAAAAAAAAAAAAAAAAATTAAAATTAAATGGTATGTGAACAACATAAGGTGGTGTATACAATGATAGATTAAAATCCTACAAAAGACAAATGAGAACACCTGGATTTAATCAGTGCTACTGCTGTGGGATTTTTTGTTTTGTTTTGTTTTGGTTTTTTTTCCCCCTTAAAAGTGCTGGGGATTGAATTCAGGGCTTCCTAAATCTACCACTGAGTTATACTCCTAGCTCCTAATTTGTGCTTTTCTCCTCTAGGCTGGGGATGTTGCTCAGTGGTATAACACATGCTCAAGCATGTGCATGGTATAGTTCCACCCTTGTCATTCTGAAAGTCACTCCTATATAGATTTCCCCTGAACAGTTCTACAAACAGGCTAATAAATAAAAGCTGTCTATACTCTAAATCTTTTTCCAGGGTGGGGCATTCTCAATTCCCAATTCATTAGCATCCATCAAATGCAAAACACTACAGTTAGAACTTTGGAGAAGCATTTGGGGCATTCAATATCAGAATCATCCGTGAGATTTTTGAGGTTTAGGAACAGAAATGGATACACACTGCACAATTTAAATTCTTAAATAAAAATGTTCTATCCTGCTATCTTGACAAATGTACCTTCACTATAACCAGGATAGCAAATTCAGACTTAGGATTTTACACTAGAAATCATGAGCAGAGTCATCCCCAGGTCTTTGGTCCTCAACAAAACTCTATGCTCTTCCTATACCCAGCTCCAACCTGCACTACAAGGTGCCTCACTCATGAGAGTGGACACCTTGGCTGGCACATATGTCTAATGTTCATATACCCTTACAAACAGCTGTCATCTGGCAATACATTTGGCACCATATGGGCAGGGAATTCTAGAGTCTGGGGTACCCAAGAACATACCAGAGGGATATAGGTAGGTAGTTCTTGGCCTTTGGATTTCTCATTTAGTGGGGAAAGCCACAGCTGGGGAAAGCTCAAAACAAGATTCTCTAAATTGTGGGGCCCAAAGACAGACATTCCCCTTGTACTGTGTAACTAATAAGAAACTCAGAGTGTCCTAAGATGTTAAGCACGATCAGATGCAGAAATGTAATACATTGAACCCCTACTATTTGCTAGAATTTAAGAAACTTGCCACAGTCCAGCTGCAGCAAAATAACCAGGGGGTGATGAGCAACTTGTGTAGATTGATACAGCAGGAGTGGGAGCCGTTTATTGTAGGACAGGAGGGGTATATATACATACCACACAGCTTATCTTATTTTTTTTTTAACATTTTATTTTACTTTTTTTTTTTAATATTTATTTTTCAGTTTTCGGCGCACACAACATCTTTGTTTGTATGTGGTGCTGAGGATGGAACCCGGGCCGCACACATGCCAGGCAAGCGCACTAACTCTTGAGCCACATCCCCAGCCCCACACACACAGCTTATCTTAATTAACATAAACTAGATACAGCAGTCAACCAATAAGGAATCTCCACACTCAATGGCTCACTGGTGTTACTTTACAAACCACTCCCTCTGGCAAAATGCCAGGCGCCATCTTGACTTGTTTACAGACTCTAACAGAAACTGTACTTTAAGATTACAGAGTAAAGTAAAACTAAACCTTCTGGAGAGAGAAACATTCTCCTAAACCACAACTTTAGCAATCATGTTCTGTGTAAATCAAAAATATAGATTTAGAATTACATTTTCTTTGGCTCCATAGATGGTATACCATGACAAGAGTTTTGGGAAACTACAATCTTTTAATGTGTTTTTACAGGTGAAATTGAAATATAAAATGGAGTCTTCAGTGTGAGGAGCATATACAGAGGAAAATGGGCACATTTTTCTTTAAGAGAAATGGGACGTAGAAAGGGCATTTATAAACATGCCACAGATATATAAAAACATCGTAAATTCAAATGTTGGGGGCTGGGGTGTGGGGTGTGGCTCAGTGGTACAGCACTTGCAGAGAAAGCACAAGGCCCTGGGTTGGTTCAATCACCATCACTATTCAAAAAAAAGAATCAAAAACTCCCACAAAACTTGGATTTCTTTTGACCACCACCCTCCTTCTCTCAATCTCTGTAAAAATAAATAATAAAGCTGGTTAGCTCTTCCATTTCCAACTCTTTTTCACTTTTGCTTGTTATTGATCTAATTAGAGAATTAGGTAAGGATATTCTTAGTGGAGCACAGTGACATACATCTATAATCCTAGCAACTTGGGAGGAGGAGGATCACAAGTTTTAGGACAGACTCAGCAACTCTGCAAGACCCTCAGCAACTTAGCAAGACACTGTCTCAAAATAAAAATTAAAAAGGGCTTTGGATATAGCACTCAAACCAAAAACAAAAATTTTTTTCAATGCTTTTAGACTTATAATTCTAAGTCTAGTTCTTTGAGGACTAAACAAAAAGGGGGTTCAACTAGCAGGTCAGATCAAAAACACTCTCTGTGGCATATTGTTCCCCATACATGGCAGTCCTTAACTTAAAAATTATTAGAATATGGCCATAAAAGGGGAGTACGGAAGAATATTATATTCAATATATTTCCAAGACAGAGTCTACTAATAAAGATCCAGGGCAAACAAAAGTGGAGGATTAAGGGAATCAAAGGCGTGCCAATATGCTCAAAAGACCAAATTCATCTATGAATTCTGCCCAACTAGTCAAGTTTCTTATTCAGCTCCTCCATATGGCATGGCAATTGAATGTAATATCCAATGTAATATTCATTTTGGAATTACTTGCCATGAACTTGGATACTAATGAAATTCAAAAACAAAAGGCCAGCCTTATTGTCATGAAAAATATAAAGATGCAGATTAGTGAGATAGAGAAAATTCTATTCTGACAGTGTGTATGCAGTATTTATCACAGAACTCTGAAAATAAGTGATTACACTAAGCAGTAAAGGCCTCCTAATCCAACTCACCTGGACAAAAAAAATAAAGTGCTTGAAAGATGTATTAAGATGTGCTTCCTCCTGCAGCTGGATCACAGGATCAAAATGTTGGTGATAAATATGAGCATAAACCCTAAAAAGACGTTTAAGTATAGTCTTTGCCACAGACATAAAATTCTTTGGGAATGGAACACCTAGTAAAGGTAAGAGAACAAAGTAAATGGCAACATAAATGACCAAAACAAGGGTAAAAAGAATCAGCATTTATGAATTAATACTTTACATATCCATTATATTTTTCAGAAGTTCTCATCATATCATAAATAAAAATAAATTCCACAGCATGTATGGAAAAAGAACTAATCTTCATTATAGCCTGTTATGCCTCTAGTATTACCACCACTTCATCAAAACAGATTTTTTATTTTCTTAACATCAAGCCTCAATACATTTTGTGCTGAAAACAAGTAATGTATTTGCCAAATTCAGTTCTATTTAAAGTGCTTACATTTTATACTTTTTTCTATAGAAATTACTTCATTACTACTCCAAGTCCATAATTGGTTCTAAAATTAACTAAATTCTGTTTAATTAGGCTTCTTGTTTTGTGAGTTAAAAAGTACTTTACAGCATTAAACAGATACAAAACAAGAAAAATACAAAATCCCTGGAAAGGAAAGGGAACCACTCCTTTTATACTATTAGTAGAAATGTAAATTGGTACAGCCATTATGGAAAACAGAAGATTCCTAAAGAAATTAAAAATAAAATTATCATATGCCTCAGTAATCTCACTTTTGAATACACACTCAAAGGAAATAAAATAACTGTATTATAAAGATATCTGCACCCCTATGTTCACTGCATCATTATTCATAAAAGCCAAGATATGGAAACAACCTAAATGTCTGTCAATGGATGAATGGATAAAGCAACTGTGAGATACACATACCCAAGAACATTATTCAGCCTAAACAAAGGAGGAGATCCTGCCTCTTACATCCACAACATGGATGGACTTGGAGGACATTATGCTAAATGTAAACCACACAAAAAGAAAAATATTTCATGACCTCACATATATTCAGAGTAGTGTAGGGAGGTAAAATAAAAATAAAAAAAAAATTAAAAAGTGGTAAAATGTTAAAAACTAAAAATCTAGAATAAGGAATTCTTTATTCCATTGTTGGTAGGATTTTTGCAATTTTTCTAAATATCTAAAATTAAATAAAGTTTTCAAAATATGGGAGGTAAGAGATAAGATGGAGGCAATCATTCAAAATCATCGTGACAATATGTATTAAAATAATGCAGCCTTTAAAAATCGTTTTATTATAAAAGCTCCAAAATGATTCTCATATTCAAAAAATGTTTACAATACTCTGGAACAGTAACTACTTACATGTAGTCTAAAAGTTGTTCTAACAATATTAGAAGAGCAAACTCTTAACTGTTTTAGAAAAACAGTTCTAAAACATTTGAAAAGGTAAATATATATGAGCTATCTAGATGTGAACTATTTCCATTTAAAAAGTCTGCCCTTTAAGACAAATATAAAAAAGCAAAAGTCACTCAAATTGATAATAAGCCAACCCCTCAAAACTTATTTTCTTCGCACACAGCTTGATTTCAACATCTGTTAAGATTTTGTACATCATAAAGTGAAACTCCCTCTTTGCCACAAATACAATGTTAAACTGGACAGAAACATAAACTCTTCTCCCAAATAAACATAGCTACTATAGATATTATTAGCTCCATTTTCTTTTTTTCCTATAATTTAAATCAGATTTTGTTACTATCCTCAATTACTCATCTTCTCATCATTGAAAATTATAGGAAGGATTATATTACCTCAATGTTCATAACAACCATGGTGTGAAAAGGGTGTTCTTAAATGCACAAGATTAGAACTATTTTGGTAGACATAAAACTAATGTGGTTCCTAGAATATGATTAAGCCTTTATCTAGTATTTTCTACTGAAAGGATATTTGATCTTCATAATTCTCAAGAAAATAACACATACCACAATTCCCCAAAGCCCTCACTGATTATAAGTAAGTTCAATCATTTTTTAATCTGGAGTGCCACTAAAATTTAGCAAATAAAATGAACCGATATACATAGCCTCTTTCAACTAATATGTATTTGAAGACACTAAGTTAAAGGGTGAAGAAAATCAATTTACATAGGATATCTTCCTTATGTTATGGCTGGGTTAACAAACTTTTGTGCCTCCTCTTGGGAACTCAATAAACATAGCCCTATAGAACTGTCCAACTGGATAGTGTAGGAAGAGTCAGGACAATACCAGAAACATAAGATTAGATAAATTATGATGGATCCCGATTGCATAAAATAATTATACCAATTTTTGATGGAAATAATGTCTCATCATCCAACTGGTCCTGGACCCAAGTCATAAGGTAATCAATATACTTTGGTGCAGAGCATTTGATAGGTTTCTTTATATTTGTTCCATCTGCCCAATGATACTCATATCTGCAATGGAAAGATAAAAACACATACATAAAGCACATATTTTCATATTTATATCTATGTATATTATTAATTTATGCATAAGCATGTATTAAGCAGTGTTTCTCCAAATAAAGTGCATTTTTCAATTGCCTGTGGACTATTCTGTATTTACCATAGTTCAAACTAAGCAGAGCACATAAAACTCACTCTTTGTTTACACACTTTTTGAAACATGTATGAATTTTCTTACACAGGTTTCCTTCATACAAAGTAGAATTCTACATTATAGTAGAAAAACTGTATCATATTAATTTCAAGTAAAGAAATAGAAGAAGCCATCAAAAGCCTACCAACTAAGAAAAGCTCAGGACTAAATGGGTTCTCAGCAAGTTCTACAAGACCTTCAAAGAAGAATTAACACCAAATTATTCCATGAAACAGGAAAGGAAGGAACCCTTCCAAACTCATTCTGTGAGGCTAGTATCACCCAGATACCAAATCTAGACAAAGACACATCACAGAAAGAAAATTTCAGACCAATATCCCTAATGAACATAGATGTCAATATTTTCAATTAAATTCTAGCAAATCACCTACAAAAATATATTAAAAAGATAGTGCACCATGATCAAGTGGGGTTCATGCCAGGGATGCAAGGTTGGTTCAACATACAGAAATCAATAAACGTAATACATCAATCAATAGACTTAAAGACAAGAATAATATGATTATCTCAATAGATGCAGTAAAAGCATTTGACAAAATACAGTACCCCTTCATGTTCAAAACACTAGAAAAACTAGGGAAGTAGGAACATACTTCAACATTATAAAAGCTATCTATGCTAAGCCCAAGGCCAACATCATTCTAAATGGAGAAAAACTGAAAGCATTGCCACTAAAAACTGGAACAAGACAGGGATGCCCTCTTTCACTACTTCTTTTCAACATAGTCCTGGAAACTCTAGCCAGAGCAATCAGACAGATGAAAGAAATTAAAGGGATACAATAGGAAAAGAACTCAATCATCACCATTTGCTGATGATATGATTCTATATTTAGAAAATCCAAAAAATTCCACCAGAAAATGTCTAGAACTAACAAATGAATTCTGCTAGTAGCAGGATATAAAATCAATACCTATAAATCAAATGCATTTTTATACATAAATGATAAATCCACTGCAAGAAAAATTAGGAAATTAGCCTTAAAAAAAAAAAAAAAAACACTTGGGAACCAGCCTAACAAAAGAGGTAAAAGACCTCTACAATGAAAGCTATAGAATACTAAAGAAAGAATTCAGGAAGATCTTAGAGATGGAAAGATCTCCCATGCTCTTAGATAAACAGAATTAATATTGTCAAAATGGCCATTTTACCAAAACTTATTTAATGTAATTCCTATTAAAATCCCAATGATATTCTTCTCAGATCTAGAACAAGCAATCATAAAATTTATTTGGAAAATTAAGAGACCCAAAGCTGCGAATGGCGGCACACGCCTGTAATCCCAGTGGCTCAGGAGGCTGAGACAGGAGAATCTCGAGTTCAAAGACAGACTCAGCAAAATCAAGGTGCTTAGCAACTCAGTGAGACCCTGTCTCTAAATAAAATACAAAATAGAGCTGGTATGTGGCTCAGTGGTTGAGTGCCCCTGAGTTCAATCCCTGGTACAAAAAAAAAAAAAAAAATTTAAGAGTCTCAGAATAGCCAAAGCAATCCTTAGCAAGAAGGGTAAAACAGTATTAGATCTTAAACTATACTACAAAGTAATAGTAACAAAAACAGTATGATATTGCACCGAAACAGACATGTAGACTAATGGTACAAAATAGAAAACAGAGACAAACCCACATAAATACGGTTATCTCATACTAGACAAAGGCACCAAAAACATACATTGGAGAACAGATAGCCTATTCAACAAATGGTGCTGGGAAAACTAGAAATCCATAGGTAGCAAAATGAAATTAAACCTCTCTCTCACTCTGCACAAAAATCAATTCAAAGTGGATCAAACTGGTACAACCACTCTGGAAAGCAGTATGGAGATTCCTCAGAAAATTTGAAATGGAACCACCATTTAACCCAGCTGCCCACTCCTTGATTTACACCCAAAGTACTTAAAATCAGCATACCATAGTGACACAGCCACATCAATGTTTATAGCAGCTCAATTCACAATAGCTAAACCATGGAACCAACCTAGATGCCCCTCAACAGGTAAATGTATAAAGAAAATATGGTACATATACACAGTGAAATATTAGCCTTAAATAAGAATGAAAGTATAGTATTTGCAGGTAAAGGGATGGAACTAGTGAATATCATGCTAAGTGAAATAAGCCAATCCCTAAAAAACCAATGGCCAAATATTTTATCTGACCAGTGGATGCTGATCCATAGTTGGTAGGTGGCAAAGGGAAGAATGAAGGAACTTTGGATTGTGCAGAGGGGAGTAAGAGGAGTGGATAGGGGAAGAGCTGTGGGGATTGGAAAGATAGTGAAATAAGACAGACATTATTACCCTATATACATGATATGATTACACTACTGGTGTGATTGCACCACATATAGCAAGAGGAATGAGAAGTTGTGCTCCATTTGTATACAATGTTTCAAAATGCATTCTACTGTCATGTATAAATAATTAGAAAAAATAAGCAAATTTCTACTGTTTTAAAAAAAACTGTATCATAACTCAGAGTTATAATGATCATCTTTGAATTTTATGGCTTTCTTCCTTAAAAAACATTTCTCCTGTGCAGTATAATTCTTTTTATCTTGACACTTTAAATTTTGAGTTAAAGATAAACACAGAACTCCAAAATAAGATTAAGAATAAAGAAAATGACTTGATATCTGAGTACATTTGGCTGAAGAGTTAAATATGGCTTTAAAGAAAACTGGCAACTCAAAGAAAGACGTTCACAGGTTTTGGGTATTATCAGAAACTTATATTCCGATTTAACAATTAATGTGCACCTATTATGTGAAAAGACACAAAATTAAGAACAAGAGTCACTAAAAAGATTCTTTTCCTACTTCCAAGGAGAACAGTTTACTAGAAAGACAGACCTGCAAATGAACAAGTAAAAACAATATGGTATGAACCCTAACACTGTGCATGTGTGTGTGTGTGTGTGTGTTTCTTTTACAGACACACACACACACAACCTGAATTTTAACATCAGAAATAATCATACAGTCAACACTACAAATATAAATCTCTCTAAACTGAACCTCCTAGCATTTAGATTTTTAGCTTCCAAAAGTTACCTCTGTTGCTTCAATCTTCAAAGCAACACTGTGCTTTCTAACCTTGTTCCCAGAGTTTGGACTGACTGGTATGTCTGAGAGTCTAGCAAAAAAGAAAAAGAAAAAAGGCAGGATACCACAGAGTATTTTAAATGATAAAAATTATGTTGAGATGGAATAAATTAGAATACTTTCTATCTAATCACAACTACTTGTTACTGAACAATAATCCAAAACAAGATGTGTCTGAATACACACTTTTTGGGAGGATCTATTGCCAACAATTAGACGACAAGAATGACTGTCAAGGGCTGGGGTTGTGGCTCAATGGTAGAGCACTTGCCTAGCATGTGTGAGGCATGGGTTTGATCCTCAATACCATAAATAAATAAATAAATAAATAATAAACAAACAAGCAAGCAAAAAAGCAAATAAACAGAACAAAGGTTTTTTTAAAAAATGACCTATCAAGTCCATTTGGAAGGTCTCAGAGAGTTCCCAACAGTTCTTGGGACCTTGTTGCAATGATTAATCACTTTCACAGTTAAAGGAATCTTGCTATTATAAAATTAAAGTACTTAGTGTGATTTAAGTTATTTCTTCTTCTTTGATCCTCTTAGGAGACAGATAATAAATGGTAGAACTTTAAGCCATCCTTATTCTTCACTTAGAGAAGGGGACTTCATCCATGTTTTCTCCTTTAAGATAGCATAACATCTTTATTGTTCCTTTACAACATGTTTTTCTTTTTTATCTTTTTAAAAGTTTTCAGGTATTTTGTGTTCACTTTTAAATATAAAAATCAAAAGAACACATAGTTAATCAAAAAATCATACTAAATATTTTAAATTTAAAAAAACAATTAAAACTTTAAATATCATAAGGCTTTCTGAAAAATAAGACAACTCTATGTTGCTCACACCTATCGTTTACAACTGATTCCTTTATCTTCTCTTTTTCTTTTGTTATGTTTATATTTAAGATGACTTCCTTCATTTTGTAGCTATCTTACCCCATCTATTGTTTTTATTCCATCTTTGACAATCTTCTTTTAAATTTTTGTTATGACTATACAAACCTGTAAACTATACCATTTCTTTTTAAATAATAATAATAAACAGAAACTGAGAACCAAGTCCTATGAGGTATTGTTTAATACTACTTTGGAAGAGGCCAGTGCCAAGTACAGATTGAGCATACCTAATCCAAAATCTATAAAATTACAAAATTAGAAATCTTTTGAGTGCAGATAAGATGCCAAAAGAGAAAAGTTCCACTCTTGACCTCATGATAAGCTGCAGTTAAAATGTAGAAGTGCTAAAAATATTGCCTAAAATTACCTTCAGGATATGTATATAAGGAGTATGTAAAACATAAATTCCATGTCTAAACTTGAATTCTATCCCTGAAATATTTCTATGTGTATGCAAATATTCCAAAATCAAAAACAATCCTAAAGTCCTCTGGTTTCAAGTGTTTCAGGTAAGGGATACTTAACCTATATTAACAACTACCTCTTCTTGGTACAGTCTTGCCTCTGCCAATAAAGAACCTTGACAACAACTAGGTCTTCTTAGCATTATCACTAGCCAAAAGTCCAGTCTCCAAAAAAAAAAAAAAAAAAAAAAGGAAAAAGAAAGAGAAAGGAAGACAGAGAGGGAGGCAGACAGGCTTGAAGGAAGGCAGGCAGTAACACACACACACACACACACACACACACACACACACACACACACACACACAAGCAGAAACAAACACAGCTCTCAAATAAAGGAACATGGTGTTTTCAATGCATAGCTAACTACATAACAACACAATTAAAAATATCTGTTTTCACAAGTAAAACTTAAAACACTCTAAGTAAACACCAATAATATTAATCAGAATTAAGATGTACTAAAAGGGATTTCATTTTTTTAATACCTTTTTTATTTTTTTAGTTGTAGATGGACACAACACAATACTTTATTTAATGCTGAGGATCAAATCCAGGCCCCACCCATGCTAGGCAAGCACTCTAATGCTGAGCCACAATCCCAGCCCCAAGGGATTTCATTTTTAAACGACGTTTTTCCTTTAAGAAAACCTCCCAAAATAACAAGTAACAGAAATTCATTTTGTCTTTGAGGAAACACCTGTATCTCTGAACCACAGTATTTAAAAACAAAGAACTACATAATTCACATAAATTCAAATATGGTGAAGGAAGACCAAGACAGACACCTGCAACAACAAAGTCCACAGACCACGATTCTCCAAAGTCAACAGTCCTGAGGGTTGAAAACCACAGAACAAAACTCAATAGGAAGAGGTCTATAGGAAACAGGGAATTGAAAGGCACTGAATTTTTAATAACTGCAGCTACTTATCTCTGTGGGCTAGAAAGAAGTAAAAGTTCAGCTCTGTGCCCTTTCCAGTGTCATCTTCCTTTCTCTTTACTAAGAATTTAGCTTATATTTAACCTCCTTATATGTTAGCCCAATTCCTTTCCTGAGCTCTAATATCTCTGTTCCGAGCTCTTCAGTCATTGACTATATTCTTTACATTCATGACAATGTATGAGGCAATATTCTTGCGATGAATATTGTGGTATGAAGTAAAACATATAATATATGAAGGGCCTTACATATAGGTACCACTAAATAGTAGCTGCCATTGTTGTTATAAGCACTGTTTCATTCTCCAGCACCACATTAAAAAAAAAAAAAAACAACTAAATAAACAAAATAAAGGTATTAGGTCCATCTACAACTAAAAATATTTTTTAAAAAGAACAAGGCTAAGCTGGGAGCTGTGGTGTACTCCTGTAATTCCAGCAGCCCTGAAGGATGAGGCAAGAGGATTACGAGTTCAAAGCAAACCACAGCAACTTAGTGAGGCCCTAAAAAATTCAGCAAGACCCTGAATAAATTCTTCTTCTGTTTTTTTTTTTTTTAATTTAAGCAGCAAGTCCCTAAATAAATACAATACAGGGAGGATCATAAAGCTCAAGCTATGGAATCTGGCTTGATAAAATAGTCATTAGCAAACCATTGAAGGAGTTGCTAAGTAGAGAAAATATATAATCAGAAGCTTTGTTCTTATCTAAAAACTATAAATAAAATGAGAACTAATCATTAACCATGTCTTACTTTGGTCCAGCTGACATCACCGGACAACTCTCCTCTGTACAGAAGTCTGTGATGGTTCCATAAAGCATGTTGATCTGATTGAAGAAATCCACAGCTGAAAAGTATATAGCAATTATAAGTAAAATATAATGGTTACAATTAAATTTTTATTTTATTTAAGCATATCTGTGCTCTTTTCCCCACAAAGAACAACTAACACAAAGCACACCCAGAAGCTCCAATATCTGGCTATGCTGAAATCGGGAGCCTGTGTTCATCAAGTGATTCCATTTAATAGAGCAAAAGTGTCAACAGAGTGGGGAAAATTCTTTGCAACACATACAAACAACAAAAATCTTTTATCTAGAATACACAAAGAACTCCTATAGATGAGTAAGATAAAGAAAACAGGGCTGGGTGTGTGACTTTAGTGATAGAGCACTTGTCTGGCATGTGTGAGGCTTTGGGTTCATTCCCAAGCACAGAAAATAAGGAAGGAAGGAAGGTAGGAAGAAAGGAGGAAGGAGAGGAAAGAGAGGGAGGGAGGGAGAACAGACACACTAGAAAATGTGAAACAACCTAAACTGTCACTTCACAAAAGAAATTTCATTTTTTTTAAAACCTAATCCCTTTATGCTAATTGATTTTATTTTTTAAAAATATTTATTTATTTATTTATTTTAGTTTTCGGCAGACACATCATCTTTGTTTGTATGTGATGCTGAGGATCAAACCCGGGCCGCACACATGCCAGGCAAGCTCACTACCCGGTTGAGTCACATCCCCAGCCCCCAAAAGAAATTTCTTGTAAGTCAAATACCCTATGAAAATATGTTGGCAAAAAACATGAAAACTGCAAATTTAAATGATAGTGGAATGTTATTCAACAGATTCTCAAAATGTTAAAATGTATTTTAAAAAGCAAAGAACCAAGACCATTCACACATTCCTAAAGAATCAGAAGGTATATATCAAGACTTACAAAACACAATGAATAGTGTGATCTTATTAAAATGAGGAAACAGAATAGAAAAATCAGAAACAAATGCAAGCACAGACGAAACGCTTAATTTACAACAAAGCCATCACGGTAGAACAGTAGGCAAAAACAATCTTTTCATAAATATTTGAGTCAATTATTTATTGCTATGGAAAAAAATTTAAATTAAAACTTCATTCTTCATTCACAACATACCCAAAAAGTAGTTTGAAGTGGACTATATTTCTCAATGTGAAAGATGAGACAGTGAAATTTAAAAGAGTAAAAAAGAGGGGGCTGGGGCTATAGCTCAGTGGTAGAGTACTTGCCTACCACGTGTAAGGCGCCAGGTTTGATCCTTAGCACCACATAAAAATAAATAAAGACATACTGTCCATCTACAACTACAAAAAAAAAAAAAAAAAGAGGATGAAAACATATGTCCATGATCTTTGGTGTGTACTTTTTTATCTTTTGTAGTACGGGCAACTGAAGCCAGGTGTGTTGTTCTGCTAAGCTACATCCTCAGCCTTTTTTATTTATTAGGATCTCTGCTAAGTTGCTGAGGCTGACCTTAAACTTTCAACTGTCCCATCTCAGCACCATAAGTTGCTGGGCCTAGATGTGTACAACCACACCTAGCTATGACACGGATATATGGAAGAGCAACAAGCTAATCACAAAGGAATAGTTTTTATATTCATAGTTTTCATAACTTAAGCAGACTGAATCCTAGGTTTTTCACATTTTTGATGCTATTGATAATTTTTATATTCACCTCAAATGCCTTATTAAATTCACCTATTAGTAAGAATAACCATGACCCATCATGGTGGCCGGTGAGGAGGCAGCACTTTCAGTACCTCCACATTAACGGGATCAGAGAGACGCATTAATACACCTAGATTCTACCTGCTGAGAAACTTCTAGCAAAATTCTGCTGAAAGGAGACCTGCCGGAAATTAGTAAGTTTATTGGAGGTGACAGTTTGCCCCAGACGAGTGAATCTCGGCCACGCAGCACAGAGGTCCAGTCCCGCCTGCCGGTGCCGAGTGGCCGCTGCCCACCCATTGAGGCAAAATTTTGAACAGCCGCCACCGGCCCGGCTCTGCAAACGGCCCCCACATGCCCGGCTCAGGAGGCGACGTGAAGGGACTCTAACCAAGCCTTTATGAAATAGTGAACCGGGAACTAACACCAGAGATTGAGTCAGACCAGAGACAAGCCAGTCCCACCCCTCCCTTTGGACACTCCGGCAAGGAGCCAGGGGCCCGCCATAGCAGAGAGGGGAAGTCACCAGAATTCAGCCAACCAGATTCCTTCCCAGCGGAATCTACTTTAGCAGGTGTGTGACTCCCACCCACACCAGATACAAACAACCGGGAAACTTCAAAAATCTCTCCATGGGCATGACCATAAGGGCCAAGGGACTCCCGACCCCCAACTCCCCCTACCGCCAGTGGCGTGGGCGTGACTGTAGGGGTGGAGGGAAGCAGAGAAGACTCCCCACCCCCAACTCCCCCAACCGCCAACGGAGAGGGCATGGCGGTAGGGGCGGAGGGAAAGAGAGGGCACTCCTGACCCCCAACTCCTCCTACCGCCAGCAGTCGTCGTGATTGTAGGGGCTGAGGTAAGCAGAGGGGATTCTCGACCCCCAACTCCCATTACAACCAGTGGTGACACCCAAGGTCTTAGCCACCAGCTTCCGAGGGCGTGCCTGCCAAAGGGGTCCGGAAAAATTAAACTATTGACTCCCAGATCACAGCTCCACAGCACTGGGGCTTAGATGAATGACAGAGAGAGTGCTTAGTCATTCGGGAAATAGAGAACGCAGTGGGGCTGAAAGTGTGACCAGATCCTTGGGGAACCGCCTCTGGTGAGCAGGACCTGGCTGGCTGGCAGGAGGAAGGGGAGGAGGGGCTGGAGAAGTGAAATGGCTCTGGACTAACAGGATTGAGAGACTCCCAGAAGCCACCTTACAGGGATTGCTGTCGACACATAGAGGGCAGAAGCTCAGCTCGGAGGGCACAGCTCTGCCTACCGGAAGAGAATAAAATGGATCTCTAAGAGCTAATTTTATTTCTTATTTTATTTATTTTATTTTTTCTCTCCCCTTTTCCTTCTTTCTTTCCCCTTTAAAGTTTTATTGTTCCTTCCATTCTCCTCTATTCTATCTATCTCCCTCTCCTTCTTTCTTTTTAAGAGCACCTTCCTTCCCCTACCCTCCAACTTTCATCTCAAGCATTACGTCCTCCATTACGTGTAATTGTCTAAATGCAAATAGGTGAATGTTTCAAGGCTGTCTACAGGGCTCTTAAATACCTAGCTACTACCAACACCCTGATCCAATCGACGGTTAGTATCGCCCTTCAGTAGAGCAACCTTCTAAAGTAGCCAAGACATACTAACCCTTATACCTTCAGAGCACCTAACCTAAACATAAAGTCCTAAGAACAAACAACAAATCACTATATGCATACAGAATACGGAAGTCTTTTATAAATTGAATGAATCAGCTTTAAAGTACAATAAAGCCCAACATCTCTAGGCATAATCTCCCACCACAAAGGAGAGACAACAGAGATATACAAAGCCAAAACAAATTTATAGGAGAAAGCAAAAACACAGCAGTCAAACAGAGCTAGAAAGTAACGTGAACAACATGAAAAAACAAGGGAAAAAAGGATTACAAACAATGCAGGACAACTTAAATCTACAGGAGGACCTAGAGGCATCAGGAAAATAGACAGAGAAAGAACTCAAGGCATACCTAACTCAGATGGAACGGAATATTAGAGAAGACATGAGACAGCAAGTCCAAGCATTGAAAGTATATTTTGAAAACGAAATAAATAAACAAATCCAAATGGCAAAGAACAAGCTCTACCAGGAGACAGAGATTTTTTTAAAAAAATCAAACAGTAATCCTAGAACTGCAGGAAACCATAAACCAAATTAAAAACTCAAACGAGAATATCACAAATAGACTAGATCAAGCAGAAGTCAGAACATCAGATAATGAAGACAAAGTTTATCAACTTGAAAAGAATATAGTCAACACAGAAAGGATGCTTAAAACTCACGAGCAATCTATCCAAGAGATATGGGATGTCATAAAAAAACCAAACTGAGAGTCATTGGGATAGAAGAAGGTATAGAGGTCCAAACCAAAGGAATGGACAACCTATTAAATGAAATAATCCTAGAAAACTTCCCAAAAATGAAAGATGAAATGGATTGCCAAATCCTGGAAGCTTACAGGACCCCAAACATTCAAAACCGTAATACAACAACTCTAAGACACATAATTATAAAGATATCCAACATACAGAACAAGGAGAGAATATTAAAAGCTATGAGAGAAAGGAGGCAGATTACATTCAGGGGTAAACCAATTAGGTTAACGGCTGATTTTTCATCACAGACTTTGAAAGCGAGAAGATCCTGGAACAATGTATTTCAAATGCTGAAAAATAATGGATTCCAACCAAGAATACTGTATCCAGCAAAATTGAGCTTCAGATTTGACAATGAAATTAAAATATTTCATGATAAACAAAAGCTAAAAGAATTCGCAGCCAGAAAACCAACACTGCAAAGCATTTTGAGCAAAACACTACAGGAAGAGGAATTGAAAAATAGCACCCAAAACTAACAGTGAGAGGTATCTCAGTAAAGGGGAAGAAAAATAACCAAAGAGGAAAAACTAGCCAAACTAAAATAAATAAATAAATAAACATGACTGGAAGTACAAACCATATTTCAATTGTAACCTTAAATGTTAATGGCTTAAATTCACCAATCAAGAGACATAGGCTAGTAACCTGGATTAAAAAAAAAAATCCAACAATATGCTGCCTTGAGGAGACTCATATGATAGGAAAAGACATACACAGGCTGAAGGTGAAAGGTTGGGAAAAATCATACCACTCACATGGCCCTCGGAAGCAAGCAGGAGTGGCCATACTCATATCAAATAAAATCAACTTCAAACCTAAGTTAATCAAAAGGGATAAAGAAGGACACTATATACTGTTAAAAGGAACCATCCACCAACAATTTGTATCCATTTGTATGCACCAAACAATGGTGCGGCAACGTTCATAAAACAAACTCGTCAAGTTCAAGAGTCAAATAGACCACAACACAATAATTATGGGTGACTTCAACACACCGCTCTCGCCATTACACAGATCCTCTAGACAAAAGCTGAATAAAGAAACTATAGAACTCAATAACACAATCAATAACCTAGACTTAACCGACATATATAGAATATATCAACCATCATCAAGTGGATACATGTTCTTCTCAGCAGCACATGGATCTTACTCAAAGATAGATCATATATTATGCCATAGGGCAACTCTTAGTAAATATAAAGGTGTGGAGATAATACCATGCACCATATCTGATCATAATGGAATGAAACTGGAAATCAATGATAAAAGGAAGGAAGGAAAAATCCTGCATCACCTGGAAAAAAAACAATATGTTACTGAATGATCAATGGGTTACAGAAGACATAAAGGAGGAAATCAAAAAATTCTTAGAGATAAACGACAATGCAGACAAAACATACCGGAATCTATGGGACACAATGAAAGCAGTTTTAAGAGGGAAATTCATTTCCTGGAATTCATTCCTCAAAAAAAGAAAAAACCAACAAATAAATGAACTCACACTACATCTCAAAACCCTAGAAAAGGAAGAGCAAAACAACAGCAAATATAGCAGAAGACAAGAAATAATTAAAATCAGAGCAGAAATCAATGAAATCGAAACAAAAAAAAATTGAAAAAATTGATAAAACTAAAAGTTGGTTCTTTGAAAAAATAAATAAGATCAACAGACCCTTAGCCATGCTAACGAAGAGAAGAAGAGAGAAAACTCAAATTACTAACATACGGGATGAAAAAGGCAATATCACAACAGACACTACAGAAATACAGAAGATAATTAGAAAGTATTTTGAAACCCTATATTCTAATAAAATAGAAGATAGTGAAGATATCGATAAATTTCTTAAGTCATATGATCTGCCCAGATTGAATCAGGAAGACACACACAATTTAAACAGACCAATAACAAAGAAAGAAATAGAAGCAGCCATCAAAAGACTACCAACCAAGAAAAGCCCTGGACCGGATAGGTATACAGTGGAGTTTTACAAAACCTTCAAAGAAGAATTAATACCAATACTTTTCAAGCTATTTCAAGAAATAGAAAAAGAAGGAGCTCTTCCAAATTCATTCTATGAGGCCAACATCACCCTGATCACGAAACCAGACAAAGACACTTCAAAGAAAGAAAACTACAGACCAATATCTCTAATGAACATAGATGCAAAAGTCTCAATAAAATCCCGGCGAATCAAATACAAAAGCATATCAAAAAAATTGTG
The DNA here is from genome assembly GCF_052094955.1 of Ictidomys tridecemlineatus. Taxonomy (NCBI): domain Eukaryota; kingdom Metazoa; phylum Chordata; class Mammalia; order Rodentia; family Sciuridae; genus Ictidomys; species Ictidomys tridecemlineatus. The sequence continues at coordinate 53,356,307 of NC_135485.1, read as the reverse complement.
CACCATGATCAAGTAGGATTCACCCCTGGGATGCAAGGCTGGTTCAATATACGGAAATCAATAAATGCTATTCACCACATCAATAGACTTAAAGACAAGAACCATATGATCGTCTCGATAGATGCAGAAAAATCATTCGACAAAGTACAGCATCCCTTTATGTTCAAAACACTAGAAAAACTAGGGATAACAGGAACTTACCTCAACATTGTAAAAGCTATCTATGCTAAGCCTCAGGCTAGCATCGTTCTAAATGGAGAAAAACTGAAGGCATTCCCTCTAAAATCTGGAACAAGACAGGGATGCCCTCTCTCACCACTTCTATTCAATTTAGTTCTTGAAATACTAGCCAGAGCAATTAGACAGACAAAAGAAATTAAAGGCATAAAAATAGGAAAAGAAGAACTTAAATTATCACTATTTGCAGATGACATGATCCTATACCTAGAAGACCCAAAAGGGTCTACAAAGAAACTACTAGAATAAATGAATTCAGCAAAGTGGCAGGATATAAAATCAACACGCATAAATCAAAGGCATTCCTGTATATTAGCAACAGAACTTCTGAAATGGAAATGAGGAAATCCACCCCATTCACAATATCCTCAAAAAAAATAAAACACTTGGGAGTCAACCTAACAAAAGAGGTGAAAGATTTATACAATGAAAACTACAGAACCCTAAAGAGAGAGATAGAAGAAGATCTTAGAAGATGGAAAAAATATACCCTGTTCATGGATAGGCAGAACCAACATCATCAAAATGGCGATATTACCCAAAGTTCTCTACAGGTTCAACGCAATGCCAATCAAAATCCTAATGGCATTTCTTGTAGAAATAGATAAAGCTATCATGAAATTCATATGGAAAACAAAAGACCCAGAATAGCAAAAGCAATTCTAAGCAGGAAGTGTAAATCTGGAGGTATAGCAATACCAGATTTCAAACTGTACTACAGTGCAATAGTAAAAAAAAAAGCATGGTACTGGTACCAAAACAGGCAGGTGGACCAATGGTACAGAATAGAGGACACAGAGACCAATACACAAAATTACAACTTTCTTATATTTGATAAAGGGGCTAAAAGCATGCAATGGAGGAAGGATAGCATCTTCAACAAATGGTGCTGGGAAAACTGGAAATCCATTTGCACCAAAATGAAACTGAATCCCTTTCTCTCGCCATGCACAAAAGTTAACTCAAAGAGCTTGATATCAAATCAGAGACTCTGCGCCTGATAGAAGAAAAAGTTGGCTCCGATCTACATATTGTGGGGTCGAGCTCCAAATTCCTTAATAGGACGCCCATAGCCCAAGAGTTAAATACAAGAATAAACAAATGGGACTTACTTAAACTAAAAAGTTGTTTCTCAACAAGAGAAACAATAAGAGAGGTAAATAGGGAACCTACATCCTAGGAACAAATTTTTACTCCTCACACTTCAGATAGAGCCCTAATATCCAGAGTATACAAAGAACTCAAAAAATTAAACAATAAGATAACAAATAACCCCAACAAATGGGCCAAGGACCTGAACAGACACTTCTCAGAGGAGGACATACAATCAATCAATAAGTACATGAAGAAATGCTCACTATCTCTAGCAGTCAGAGAAATACAAATCAAAACCACCCTAAGATACCATCTCACTCCAGTAAGATTGGCAGCCATTATGAAGTCAAACAACAATAAGTGCTGGCGAGGATGTGGGGAAAAGGGTACACTTGTACATTGCTGGTGGGACTGCAAATTGGTGCGGCCAATATAGAAAGCAGTATGGAGATTCCTGGGAAAGCTGGGAATGGAACCCCATTTGACCCAGCTATTGCCCTTCTCGGACTATTCCCTGAGGACTTTAAAAGTGCATATTATAGGGATACTGCCACATCAATGATCATAGAAGCACAATTCACAATAGCTAGACTGTGGAATCAACCTAGATGCCCTTCAATAGATGAATGGATAAAAAAATGTGGCATTTATACACAATGGAGTATTACACAGCACTAAAAAAACGACAAAATCATTGAATTTGTAGGGAAATGGATGGCATTAGAGCAGATTATACTAAGTGAAGCTAGCCAATCCTTAAAAAACAAATGCCAAATGTCTTCTTTGATATAAGGAGAGCAACTAAGAACAGAGCAGGGAGGAAGAGCATGAGGAAAAGACTAACATTAAACAGAGATGAGTGGTGGGAGGGAAAGGGAGAGAGAAGGGAAATTGTATGGAAATGGAAGGAGACCCTTATTGTTACACAAAATTACATATAAGAGTTTGTGAGGGGAAAGGGGGGAAAAAAACAAGGGAGAGAATTGAATAATAGAAGATGGGGTAGAGAGGGAAAATGGGAGGGAAGGGGAGGGGGGATAGTAGGGGATAGGAAAGTTGCAGAATACAACAGTCACTAATATGGCATTATGTAAAAATGTGGATGTGTAACCGATGTGATTCTGCAACTTGTATTTGGAGTAAAAATGGGAATTCATAACCCACTTGAATCAAATGTATAAAAGATGATATGTCATGAGCTTTGTAATGTTTTGAACAACCAATTAAAAAAAAAAGAATAACCATGGTATAGTATTAACAATCATGTTTTTTAAAAATTTTCAACATATTTATATCCACAATGGCTATTAATGAAAAAAGTCTTTCTTCCTTTTCAGTCATTACTATTACTATTTTACTATTTTATTCTTTTTCCTGGCTGAGTCTGTTAAGTGGTTATGTTGGATAGCCTTGACCCTTTTCTAACCTGAGGAAAAATTTCAACATTTCACTATTATGATGTTATTTGCAACTCTTTTAGCACAGATAGGCTTTATCAAAAGTAAATTCTCAGCAGGGCACAGTGGTACATGCATGTAATCCCAGCTACTCTGGAGGCAGAGGGAAGAGGATAAAAATGTTAAGGCCAGCCCTCACAACTCAGTGAGACCCTGTTGAAACTAAAAAATTTTTAACAAGGGTTGGGAAACTGGATGGGGCTATAGCTCAGTGGTAAAGCGCTTGCCTCACATGTGTGAGGCACTGAGTTCGATCCTCAGCAACACATAAAAATAAATAAAGATATTGTGTGTCCATCTACAATGAAAAAATATGGTTGGGAATATAGCTTAGCAATTACCTTTCTTGTACTAGGCTAGAGCACTTGTCTGGCATGGGAGAGAACCTGGGTTCAATTCCCAGGACCAACAAAAAGAAAAGGTAAGCTTTCATCCATTACTTCCTTGATACATTTTTTTTAAATTATACATTCACATATAAATATGTCACAATGAAGAACAGTATTATGTATAATTATAATGTACCAAATTATTTTTTTAAAGATAAATAATAAATTGATTCTGGATTTTATGAAATACTTTTTAGACATGTATTGACATGATCATGTTTTCTTCCTCCTTGATTTTAGTTAATGTGATGAATTACAATGACTGGTTTTCAAATGTTAAACCAAACTCTGTAATTCTACATAAACTTAACTTTGTCACAATATGTTATACTTATTAAATATTATTATACTGAATTTGCTAATATTTCATTAGAATTTTTACAATTAAGGTTATTCCCTAAGTTAAATGACCTAGTTTCCTTTCTTTTACTGTCCTGGTAAAAGCTTATAAAATTAACATTGTTTCCATTCTCTATGAGAGCCAAAGGCTTGTTATTCTTTCCTTAAATGTTTAATGGAGATCTCTACTTTGAGAAGGCTTTCAATTAGATTACCATTTAAAAAAAATACAAAATTATTCACATTTTTAATCCTACTATTAACTTTAAGTTGAATTTTTACAGAAATATTTCCATTTCAATTAAATTATTTATATTTATGGCCCCTTATTCACAATATTCTTTTATTAATTTTAGGCTATGAAAGATCTTTAGTGATAGCCAATTTCAGTAATGAAAAAGTGACTATTTGTTGCTCTCAATTTTCTTGATGATAAGTCTTACCGAGAATTATAAATTTCATTAGACTTTTAAAAAAGTTTTTTTAGTTGTTGTTGGATGAAATACCTTTATTTTATTTATTTATTTTTATGTGGTGCTAAGGATCAAACCCAGGGCCTCGATTAAGCTAGGTGAACGCTCTACCACTGAGCCACAACCCCAGCCCCTCAATAGACTTTTGGAAGACTCAATACATGTTTTTTTGCTTTGTTCATTTTCTTTATTGTATGGTTTCTATTTTATTAATTTCTTATCTTTACTAATAATTTACTACCTTTGAATTTAATTTGCTGTTGTTTTTCTAACCTCTGATGCTTAATTCATTAAATTTAAATGTTTTCTTTTCCTAATATGTGTATGTAAGGCTCTAAATTTCTCTCTCACATAGCTTTAGCTATTATCCATAAGGTTCCATCTAAAATATATTTATAGTTGGGCATGGTGGTGCACGCCTATAATCCCAACAGCTAAGGAGACTGAGGAAAGAGATTAGAAATTCAAAACCAGCCTCAGTAAGGCCCTAAGCAATTTAGCGAGATCCTGACTCAAAATAAAAAATTTTTTAAAAAGGGTTGATAATGTGGCTCAGTGGTAAAACCCAGCTCTAAGTTCACTTCCTAGTACCAAAAAGAACAAATAGCTAAATAAATTAATAAAACATATCTATTATTATATTTCAGTACAAAAATTTTCTAATTCTTCATTGGTATTTACTCTTTCCAAACATACAGATTTGCAAGTTTTTTGTTATTAATTTCCAGTGAAATTCCATTGTGATCAAAGAAATGTACTGATTTTTCAAAATGTGCATGAATTATGATCTTAGGTTTAGCTCATGTATCTTTCAGGTCAAGTTTGCTAATCTTATTGCTCAAATTTTTCTAATTCCTTACTGATTTTTTTCTGTGGGGGGGGGGAGGGTGCTGTGATTAAACACAGGGGCACTTACACATTGAGCTATATCCCCAGCCTTTTTTGTTTTGAAATAGGGTCTTGCTAAGTTGCTGAAGGTCTTGCTATGTTATCAAGGCTGTCCTTGAACTTATGCGATCCTCCAGTCACTGGAATTATTGGAATTGCCCCACTGTACCCAGCTTTTACATTTTCTACATTTCCATCGGTTACTGACAGAGGAATGCTAAAATTTCTCATTATGAATATGGATTTGTCCACTCCTCCTTTTAATTCAGTCAACTGATTTTAATATTTTTAAATTTTTTTTAGTTGTAAATGGACACAATACATTTATTTATTTATTTTTATGTGGTGCTGAGGATCAAACCAGTGCATCACATGTGTTAGGTGAGTGCTCCACCACTGAGCCACAACCCCAGCCCCTGAGGTGTTATTAGAAACATATAATTTCAAGTTTTATATATTCTTTGTAAAGTGAATCATTTACTATTTTTAAATCTCCCGCTTTTACTGTTTTTTGTTTTAAAGTCTACTTTATCTGAAATAATTGTCAGCCATCTTTGTATTAATGTTTCAAGCATTTCATATATGTATAAAACATGCCTCTTGAAAGCAGCAAATTTGTTCTGATTTATAACCTCCTTGACATTATTACTGCCCTTTTTACTTTTTTTCCATGTGGGGGATCATACCCAAGGCCTCATATATGTATGCTAGGCAAACACTCTATCACTGTCTTTTTTTTTTTTAGCATTAGGTGGACACAGTATCTTTATTTTTATGTGATGCTGAGGATAGAACCCAGGGCCTCATGCATGCTAGGCAAGCATTCTACCACTGAGCCACAACACCAGCCCATACCACTGTCTTTTTATTGGAATTTTTTTCTTTATATTTAATATAATTACTAATATTTCAATTTCAAACTACTGTCTTAATATCTGCTATTTTTTAATTATGATTATTTTCTTTCCTATGCTCTTTATAGAATTTTTTTCCTCTATTAGCTGTGTTAATTATCCATTCATTTACTATTATTTTAATCCTACCCCTACAGCAGAGTATGATCATTGGCCAAATCTAGCATTCTGATTTTGTAAATAATTTTATTGGAATACAGTCACACCCATTCAGTTACATATGTGTATGATAACTTTTTCCCTACAGCATCAGAGCTGAATAGTTGCAAGAGAGTTTCTAGGCAGGCTAAAATATTAACTATTTGAATTTTTACAGAAAGATTGTTAACCCTGGCCCTAGAGCTTAGAGCAAGCATTCTTAGTTTGACAAAAACTCAAAAAAAAGTAAAAATTTCTACCTCTTGCCAAACAATGTACAGCCCTACAAGTCCTAAAAAATATGCTGGCCTCTAAGAATACAGTGAGGAATAAAACTGATTCTATCCCTTGTCCTATTGAGTTTACAGTGTATAGTAAAGAGATCACTTGAGTTTTTCATAAAGGAGTTTAAATTATGGAAGCAAACAGCTTCCCCTCAGTGTGTCCCTTCTTTGATACAAAGCAATCAGTAAAGACTTGCTGCAAATTAACTCAAAGAAAGCATAAAGAATGTTCCAATAACCTACATCTTTTCCAGCCAGACTTCAATAATCTATTGCCTGTACTCCTAGGATAATATATCTTTTCAAATATCACAGGCAGAAAAAAAGCATTTACTCATATGTTTAATGACAAACACTGAACATGGTGACTTAACTCAGCCTCTGTTCCCTCTTACTTATATAATTCTAAGATCTTTGTCATATTATTAATTTTACATGAACAGCATCATGCTTTTTAAACCCAGACTTTCTAGAGCAGCCAAAGGAAAAGGTGACCTTAAAAAAAAAAAAAAATCAAACTTAGGGCTGGGATTGTGGCTCAGTGGTAAAGCACTTAACTCACACATGTGAAATACTGGGTTTGATCCTCAGCACCACATAAAAAAGAAATCAAACTTAAATATTGAAGAAAGTAGAGCAGGACTATTATACTAAAATTCTAAAAGTTTTTTTTTCCCCTGCTCTATTCCTCCATATGCCAAGATCTACTAAGTAATAGTAAATTATTACTTTGTAATAATAATTTTTAAATTGTCCTCCACGTGAATAGAGAAGAATTCATGGCTTTTGAAATAAGATAGACAGGTTTGAGTCCAACTCCTTTACTTACATTTGAGTTATTTAATCTCCCTGAACCTCAATTACTTACCTTCAAAATTGGATGAATCATAGAGTACTAAAAAATAGTGTTAGTTTCCTCCTAAACCAAGATTTGGCCTCAGAATTCTGTGACAAATAATTTATTTATAATTTATGCACCCTTCTTTTTCCAGAACACTGAACCTTCTTCCTATCTTCTTTAAAAATTATCATTCCCTTTTCTTTCTACTAGCAGAATTTTCAAATCAGGCTCTGGTTTCTGGTTCTTAGACTAGCCATTAAATTTGTAAAAATTTCTCATCTCTTACCATTTTTCTTCATTTGACAAATGTACTGAAGTCAAAAGGCCATTAAGATGTCAATCTTATCAACAATTCCCTTTACTATGCACTCAAAATGTTTACTTAATCACTATCAATGAGTGGAAATACCTCTTCAGTCTCAAACCCTGGTAACCCCATCAAGCATAATTTCAGAGGATTAGTATTAATAAGGAAAATGTTAGAGTCCAATATTTCAATCAAATACTGTATTTACAAAACAGAATTGTCTTCTAAGCAGATGTTCTAATGTATTAGTCCAAAGTAATTTTTGTCGAGCTAGAACATAAGTGTGGAATATCTGTGAAATTTTAAAAGTTTGAATCAAAGTTCTAGACATTTCAATACTATACATAATTGTGACAACTGAGACAAAGAGACAATACAGACAGAAAATGATTATTTGCTTTTATCCTTAAAAGAGGGAATCTTTTATACAGAAGTTCTACGTACCCATCCTTGCATTTTAAAAATTAGTAAGTGAACTCTCAAATAAATGGTACAAAGGCCCCAATGTACAAAAAAGAATGTACACATATTGGAAATTTATTCTGAATATCATCTGTGATCACATTATAATAATATAGTTCTTATCCAAATGTTGTTGCAATAAGGTTTTAAGACATGCCAATAAAATACTTCTGTTTCCTATGTTATTAATTAGTGGCAGCATAATATATAAATAACATGACATTTTAAATTATATTAAGATACCATTAATTATTATAAGAAAAATAGTGTTTTACTTTTCCTTAACTAAACCTGGACATTGGCTGGGGAAGTGGCTCAGGGTACAGCACTAGTACTGAGTTTAATACCCCAGCACCAACCCCCCCCCCCAAAAAAAGTAAATAAATAAAATAAATAAGGCCTAAACATTCAGTGTATGCTTTTAACTAAATCTCATTTTATTTTTACTCAATTCACATAAATTTTCTTCAATTATAAAAACTATTTCACTAATGTTGAAAAACCCTGGACCTTTCAATCCCCAATTCTCTCTGGTTTAATTCCCAAGAGTATATTTACTTTTTATTTACATGTTTTTTTCTTCCTAGAACTTATCTTATACTAATTTCACAATATCACTACTAGACTATAATCAAAATAAGTACAGGCCACATGCCTATAATTCCAACAACTCTAGAGGATGAGGTGAAAAAATTGCAAATTCAACCCTAGTCTCAGCAACTTAGCAATTCTGTCTCAAAATAAAAAATAAAAAAGGTGCCCGGCATAGTTGCACACACCTGTAATCCCAGTGGCTCAGGAGGCTGCAGCAGGAGGATCATAAGTTTGAGGATATCCTCAGTAACTTAGCAAGGCCCTAAGTGACTTAGCAAGACCTTGTCTCAAAATAAAAAATAAAAAGGGCTGGGATGTAGCTCAGTAGTTAAGCATCCCTGGGTTTAATCCCTGATACCAAAAATCAATAAATAATTTTTAAAAGACTGGGGGTAAATGGGGCTGGGGTTGTTGCTCAGTGGTAGAATGCTTGCTAGATGTATGAGGCCCTAGGTTCAGATCTTAGTACCACATATAAATAAATAAAATAAAGGTACATTTACAACTAAAATAAACATATCTTAAAAAAAGCAACCTGGGGGCTGGGGATGTGGCTCAAGCGGTAGCGCGCTCGCCTGGCATGCGTGCGGCCCGGGTTCGATCCTCAGCACCACATACCAACAAAGATGTTGTGTCTGCCGAGAACTAAAAAATAAATATTAAAAATTCTCTCTCTCCTCTCTCACTCTCTCTTTAAAAAAAAAAAAAAAAAAGCAACCTGGGTTAATCCCCAATAACACAAACATACCAAAAAAAGGTCGGGGAGGGAAAAAGAAGAAGTAGAATTTAGTCAAGACAACAGTATGCTACTGAGGGAAGAAATTTACCATAATGATTAAAGTACAGGCTATGAAATTCTAGAGATACATATTTTAACTCTACCATTTAACAGATTGCTAACTAGAGCTTAGAATAGATAGTGCTTCAATATTCACCTGCAGTGAGGCTTAAAACCTAATTCAGAGTCTACTGAGAAATAGAGAGGCTACTTACTGTTAACTGCAACCCATTCATTTAGATCTTCCCCCTCAGGAAGCATGACAGCCATTCTGAGGTTGCCACTGCCAAGTGTGGCTTCTGCATGCTTTAAGAGCTCATACTGGTGAGACCCCTCTGGGATGTTCTTCTTTGGTTTAAAAGTTTTGGAAGAGCGACTACCACTATGAAAAGAAAAAAAGAAAGAAAAAAAGACACTTCAATATTCAAGGCAAGACCTTCAATACAGGCTAGTACCCTGTATTACTGGACAAAAATAATAGAGGTTGCCGGGCACAGTGGCGCACATCTATAATCCCAGCAACTTGGGAGGCTGAGATAGGAGGATCGAAAGTTCAAAGTAGCCTCAGCAAAAGCAAGGAGCTAAGCAACTCAGTGAGACCCTGTCTCTAAATAAAATATAATACAGGGTTAGGGATATGGCTCAGTGGTTGAGTGCCCCTGAGTTCAATCCCTGGTACCAAAAAGAAAGTGATCTTAAACATCCACATCCACAAATTAACAGCAAATATACCCTTAGCTTCCCTCCCCACTCAGCATTAGACCTAAACTTATATCAGCCACATTAAATAATGGCAATAAAACTGCTGTAAATAATATGTTCTCTACTTAAAATAGCAACAAATTTTCTCTACATTCCCTAATCTAACTCCCAAGGAGGAAAAGACCTTTTAACTACAACTCAGCTACTCACAATAAATTAGTGACTCAGGATTACAGACTGCAATCTATAAAAACAGAAAAAGTACTTCCATGATAATCTGTTCTCGTTTTATTCCTTTTTCATCTACAACTCTCTCATTCTAATACAAATGTGTTTCCTTCTTATAAGAAGCATAAATATGCAATTTTATATCAATAAAACACAAAAATTCTAGAGCAAGGAAAAAAGCTAAATATTTTTCTACCCAACTATAGAAAGCATCAGCCACCATCTAATGCAGAACTCTGGCTAAAGGGTTAAGTAACTAAATATCAGTATGGCTTGTTTGCTCAAATTTCTGAATGTGTATCTAGACACATAGTGCATGTATGTATACATATACATAGAATCGGCACATCATATCCATGGTTTCTGCATCTGTGAATTTAACCAAACAATTGAAAATACTTGAGGGGCTGGGATTGTGGCTCAGTAGTAGAGCGCTCGCCTCTCACGTGTGAGACCCTGGGTTCGAGCCTCAGCACCACATAAAAATAAATAAGTGAAATAAAGGTATTAAAAGAAAGAAAAGAAAATACTTGAGAAAAATTCCATCTGTACTGAACATGTAAAGACACATTTTTTTGCCATTATTATGAAAAACACAGCATAACAGTTATTTACACAGCACTTACATTGTATCAGATATTATAAATACTCTAGAGATTAAAGTATATTAGGCTGGGGTTGTGGCTCAGTGGTAGAGTGCTTGCCTGGTAGAGTGCATGTGTGAGGCACTGGGTTCACTCCTCAGCACCACACACACAAAATAAATAAAAACTAATATTATTTTTTTAAAAGTATATATGTGGATGTAGACAGGTTATATGCAAATATTACACCATTTTAATAAAAGAAACTTAACCATCTGCAATTTTGTATCTGAGAGGGATCCTGGGCCCAATCCCTAATGGATATCAAGGGATATATAAATATAATTAAGCCTTCCAAGCTTGAGGCTTATTTCACCTTCCTCTTCGTTCTCTCCTTTCATCAAATCTAGTATGAAAAACCCGAAATTTAGTTAGTTAATTTATGTAAACAAATGTACTTCACCAGTCTATTTTATAAAAGATACTTTACTAATTTATGTGTGATCAATTACAAAAAATATCTTTCCTATGACTAATGTGATATAAACCTTAACTGTACTCCCTTTAATTAACTCACCACTTGGATGGCTTGGATCCAGCAACTAAAGATGTGACAAGCAACTCTGAAAAGGGTTATTATAAATAGTACCCAAGAACCTCAAAGACATCAGCTATGCCAGTACTTAGGCAGGTCAGAGGCTCATCTGCCCCCCAAACCCTCTACTAATCAAATCTCTCTGTCCTCAAGTTTTAGGTTTCAGAATGTTTTTTTGATCAATGCCCCTCTCTTGGAGTAAATCTTTTACCAGTCTACCTCATAAGATTTTATATTTTGGTAGAAAGAAAGGAAGAAAATAATCTGAGACTGATTTTATGAAGCCCAGCATTGACACATATAAGGCTATATTATCTCTGGCAAATTACCTATCTTTAACAGTGAAAGCCTAATAAAAATAACAAAACATCACCAATACCTATATAATAGAAAAGTAGCAAAAGTGAAAAAATAACATGTGAAAAGCTTTTTTAAAAATATTTTTCTTTTTTAATTGTAGTTGGTCACAATACCTTTATTTTATTTATTTATTTTTATGTGGTGCTGAGGCTCGAACCCAGTGCCTCTCATGTGCTAGGCAAGCACTCTACCACTGAGCCACAAATCCAGCCCCATGAAAAGCTTTTAAAACTGTAAAATACTATGCAACTATTAGTATTTTCATTACCTTCCCTTTTCTGAAATCAAAATAACTCAAAAAAAGAAAGAAAAGAAATAATAAGGCAATACACAAAGCTAGATTCAGCACCCAATCCCACCCCTATCCACTAAGAATAGATGGGGGGAAATATAACCATAATATGAAAACAAATAGCTTTTCATATATCAAGTTCAAAGCAGATTTTTTTAAAAAAATTCTGTTTTATGTATATGTGTGTGTACTCTTCCTTATGCTCACTTGCATCAAGATTCAAGTGACCTCAGAATAAGCTCAGGGCTATATTGGAAATCAAGAAAATGAAGGTCTATTTCTTCATTTTGCTATTTTCTTCCTCTGTTACATAGGAAACCAAAAATTATCACCTGCTCTTCAATTTTTGTTTTGTTTTGTTTTTTAAAAGTCTAGAAAATGACTTTGTACAAAATAGTATAATTTAGAGATGTTTTATAAAATGTTTTTAGTTCCTTGCAGACTCCTAATTCTTTCTTTTCTGTCCTGTTTCTACATACATTCATACCTCCAAAATAAGTCCTCTATCTAATTCCCTCCCATCTAGAGGGGAAATCTGACTTTTATGATTAATTCAGGCAGAATATCCTAACTTCAATACTTTTAAGATATTCTTTTTAAAAACTATTATTAGACATTTTACTCAATTCTTATCTGCAGCTTCTCCTACCAGAATCTACCCTACATTGGAAGGGGTGATCAATATTGCTCCTCATTCCCACCTCTAAAGACCAATGATAAAAGCCCTTAAATTCAAAAGCACAAACAGCAAAGTATGGACACAAAAGTCCAACAATAAATGCAAGTTCTTATAGTAACAATGTATGGCAAAACCCATGTATCTTACACAGCATTTTAAGATATATAAATGCAAACCTTCAAATAAATTTTCAAAAAAGTTGCCCTTTCACTCCACTCTCAGAAGAAATCACAGTTTCCAGTATCCTGTGTATCTCTGTAGAGTCCATGCCTATCCAAGCATAAGAATGTTCATTGGCTATTACACTATTGTAGCCATACTGTAGTATATATACTAAATAGTGTTTTTTACTTAATATATCTAGAAGATTGTTGTATACTAAGGTATAAGTAAGTCTACCATATTCCTTCTAAATTCCTTCAGATTTTATAACTATTTCTTACATGGATATATCATGGTTTAATTAGTCCTCTAATAATAAACATCTATGTTGTTTCTAGTCATTTGCTACTGCAAACAATTCTGCAGATGCAGGATAAATTCCTAGACTTGGGGTACTAAAGGGCATGTACACTTTTAAACTTTGTATCATGCTTATTCTTCCCCCAAGTAAATTACACCCTTTTAAAATTCCAATAACAAGTCCTAGAGCAGTTTATTTAGGGGGACAGGAATTAGATTGCTAATTTCTCTTTTCAGCCCCCAACACAGAATCAAAAGAATTTAGAACTTTCTGAATGAAATATGAATAATGCAATCACTATATATAAGGAGTGCCAGGTTAATAGTTTTTGGAAATATCCTGAAGCAATCACTTTCTAAATAAACATACTATATACTCAGGTTTGTTTTCCCTGATCCATTTACGCCTCTTTGAAGGCAAAAAAATTGGGAGGATTAAGACAGGGTGGTTTATCTAGTAAAGATCTCGGTCCTGCCAGGCACAATAGTGCACACCTGTAATCCCAGCAGTTTAGAGGCTAAAGCAGGATTGCAAGTTCGAAGCCTGCGTAAGCAACCTTGTAAGACAGGTCTCAAAAAAAAAAAAAGATGCCATTGTGGCCCAGTGGTTAAACACTCCTGGTCCAATCACTGGTATCAAAAAAAAAAAAAAAAAATTCAGTCCTAGTTACAGTTTTGAACACATTTCTCTTATGCTCTTCCAATATGATTTACCTTTTCAAATTTCAACATTATTTATTTCCCCTTTGAGATTCTAAAGATATATTAAGGGGTTGCTGTTGTGGTTCAGTGGTTATTACGTGTGAGGTACTGGGTTCGATCTGCAGCACCATATAAAATAAATAAATAAATAAATAAATAAATAAAGGTATTGCGTCCAACTACAACTAAAAAATAAATATTAAAAAAAAGACAAGCCACAGACTAGCAGAAAAATCTCTGTAAACCACATATAGTATATGATAAAAGACTTATATTCAAAATATACAAAAAGCTCTTAAAATTCAATAACAAGAAAAACAACCTATGGAGCCAACCTAGGTGCCCTTCAACAGATGAATCAATAAAGAAAATGTGGTGCTGGGCACGATGGCACACATCTGTAATAGTAATCCCAGCAGCTGGGAAGGCTGAGACAGGAGGATTGCAAGTTCAAAGCCAGCCTCAGCAATTGTGAGGTGCTAAGCAACTCAGTGAGACCCTATCTCTAAATAAAATACAAAATAGGTCTGAGAATGTGGCTCAGTGGTCAAGTGGCCCTGGGTTCAATCCCTGCTTCAAAAATACGAAAAGAAAATGTGGTATTTATACACACAATAGAGTATTAGTTAGCCATAAAGAAGAATGACTTTATGACTTTTGCCATTAAATAGATGGATCTGGAGACTATCATGCTAAGTGAACTAAATGTCAAGGGGCTGGGATTGTGGCTCAGCGGTAGACGACTTGCTTAGCATGTGTGAGGCCCTGAATTCGATCCTCAGCACCACATAAAAATAAATAAATAAAATAAAGGTATTGTATCCAATACAACTAAAATACAAATATTAAAAAAAAAACTAAAGATAAAATGTTTTTTCTGATATGTGGAAGCTAATCCACTATAAGGCAGAAGGGGGCAAGAAAAAAAAAGTAGTTGTTCAGTGGAATAGACAAAGGGGAATGAAGAGAAGGGAGGGGGGATGGGAAAAGAGAAAGAAGATAGTACAATGAATCTGACATAACTTTCCTATGTATGTATATGAATACACCCCAAAGAATCTCATCTTGTGTACATCCACAGAAATTAATTTAAAAAAAATCTTACCAGTAAATGGCAGAAAGAACAAGAGAGTAAAAGAAAGGGAGCAAGGAGTGGGAGAAGGGAAGAGGGAGATACTGAAGACTGAATTAGACAAGATACATTCCATACTTTTATAATTATGTTAAAATGTTCTATTGTCATGTATAATTAAAAAGAGCCAATATAAAAAAAAGAAAAAGAAAACAACCCAATGAAAAAATGGGCAAAAAAGATAAACTCCCTCAAAGATATACAGATGGTAAATAAGAACATGAAAAAATGCTCACCCCATCATTTGTCATCGGGAATTACAAATTAAAACAATGACATATTACAACACACCTATTAAAATGGCTATAATCCAAAACTGACTATACCAATGCTGACAAGTGTTAGGTGCAGGGCAGGCTGAACGAATGTGGCTAACCCACGCACTCAAACCCCTCTCTGTCTGGTCCTTTAAAACCTGTTTGTGTCAAGTCTGAACACTCAACCCCACTCAAGGCTGACTACTGGACCCCCACCTGTCTGGTGCAACGGAAACCCACATCTAGCCTCTGCCTGTCCTGTCTGCCTGAAGGCAGAAGATGATACTACTGTATGATCCAATCACTGTACACCAACAAGGCAGCTTGCAGACCCAGAGACCCCATTAAATTTGGACTATAAAAAATTCCCTCCTACCGGGCCCCTCTCTCTTGCTCTTGCTCTTGCTCTCTCTCTCTCTTGCTCTTGGTCTTCCTTTTGCTTTCGCTCTCCCTCTCTCTCTCCTCTCCTCTCTCTCTTTGCTCTCCCTCCTTCTTCTCTCTTTCCCACTCTTTTTCTCCTCTTTTACACTGCTGCAATAAAAATCTCTTGGTTGCTTGAGGGTTGTGGTCACTTTCCTTTCAATAAGGATGCAAAGCTAGAAAACACTTTGGCAGTATATTACAAAGTTACACATAATCTTTCCATTCAATCTAGTAAGCATTTCATTTGAAAACCTAAATCCATGCAAAAATTTGCACACGGATATTTACAGCAGCTTTAATCATAATCACCAAAACTGTAAGCAACTCAAATACCCTTATACAAGAAGAGTTAAACTGTAGCACGCCCATACAATGGTTCTGTTCAGTAATAAAAAGAAATGAGCAAGTCACGAAATGACCTGAATACTTCACTTAATATTGCTAAGTGAATGAGTTAGTTTAAAAAGTCGACATACTAGGAATCCAAATATTCTAGCAAAAATAAGAGACAGTAAATGTACAGGGGTTCAGACAGGAGGATGAGCAATTACTGGGTATATTCCCCCAAAAAAAATTTTTTTAAATGTTCACATTTAAAAAAAAATTTACTTGGGGCTGGTGTTGTGGCTCAGAAGTAGAAAACTCACCTAGCATGCATGAGGCACTGGGTTTGATCCTCAGCACCACATAAAAATAAAACAAAGATATTCTGCCCACCTATAACTAAAAAAAATAAGTATTTTTAAAAAAACAAACTTATACATTAATGTTCATGGCAACTAAAAAACAATGTTTTGTTTATTCAGAATAAACAAAATGTAGAAACAACTCAAGTGTTCATCAACTGATAAATGGGTAAATAAAAAGTGGTTTATAGCCAGGCATGTTGGCGCAAACCTGTAACCCCAACAACTTGGGAGGCTGAAGCAGGAAGATCTCAGTTCAAGGCCAGCTGATCAACTTAGCAAGACCCTGTCTCAAAATTTAAAAAAAAAAAAAAAAGCCTGGGCATGAGCTTGTTAGTACAGCACCCTTGGGTTCAATCCCCAATTCTGCAAAACAAAACTAAAAATTAAAATAAACAATAATTGGGGCTGGGGATGTGGCTCAAGCGGTAATGTGCTCGCCTGGCATGCGTGCGGCCCGAGTTCGATCCTCAGCACCATATACAAACAAAGATGTTGTGTCCGCAAAAAAAAAAAAAAAAAAAAAAAGCCACGATAACAACAGTGGGGAAAGATCATTCAAGCTGCAATGTAGTAACTTCGTTGGCTTTATTAAATTTGAAACTTGTGATTTTTCTCATTATAAATGTTCACTTTCTAATTTCTACTTTAATTTTTATTCATTTTTCTCAAAGAGGGTCCCTAGAATCTGGATTAGTCTCTATGAATTTGAAGGCTCACTACTGGTACTACAAGAAGGAAAATTGGAATGTAGACGTGATATAACTGATTCTCTCAATTTTCATCACATAAACCTGCTTTGATACATTCTCAAGAGAAAAATACCTTTGGATCCCCTAAAAAAAAAAATAACAATCTTCCTCTATTAGGCACTGTTATATTCTAAAGAATCTTCTATTACTATATTTATCTAGCAATGAAAATTGTATGGTAGCCTCAACTGTCTCTCCTACCACTATGTATTATTTAGGGGCAGGTCCTATCAATCTATTTGTGTATTTTTTTCAGAAGCTACTTTGGAATGTAATAAATGATCAATAATTGTTGATTTTAAAAAGTTACCTTGAACTAATCTAGCTTTAAGAAAGTTTATTAAAGCTGTTTCACTATCTTATAGCAGATGTTTATTAATCTCTTTAAGTGGAGAACAGAGTTAACTATAATAATGGATAGGAGCCAAGCACAGAGGCACACTCCTGTAATTCCAGTCATTTAAGAGACTAAGAGGATCACAAGTTTAAGGGCAGCCTGGGAAAATCAGCAAGATCTTGTCTTAAAATAAAAATAAAAAAGCTGGGGATGTACCTCAGTGGTAAGAGGCTTGCCTGGCATGCACAAAGCCCTGTGTTCAATCTTGAATAAGGCCAAAAAAAAAAGAAAAGAAAAAGAAAGAAATGACATGAAACTGATGTGAGCTATTCTCTTTAAGGACCTAGGAGTTGAGTAAGTAAGTGCCATCCCAATTCCTTGCTCATCTAAATGATCACTGTAGCTGGTCACAGTGGTGCAAGCCTATAATCCCAGCTACCAGAGAGACTAAGGGAAGAAGACCACAAGTTCTAAGTCAGTCTCTGAAACTTAGTGAGAGACTGTCTCAAAATAAAAAATTTTAAAAGCTGGGGATATAACTCAGAAGTAGAAAGCCCTGGGTTCAATCTGAAGTACCAAAATAATAAAATAAAATAAAAAATCATCATTAAAACAGCTCTGTTGCCAGTAGCAAAAAGAAAAAAAGAAAAAAAACTAGCAACAAATGCAAGCAGCAGGAGCTAGGACTACTTGCTCCTCCTCCATAAAAGATAAACTACTAATTTAGTTAATGGAATGTTTAGAACTTTGTGAAGTATAAATGTATGCTTATATTATACAAAACCCAAAAGGAATGCCCCTTGGTTTTATTTTTAAGTTAAAAGAACTTTCTGAGGTGAATGAAATATTCTAGACCTTAAAACATGTGTGGGTTACACAAGTGTATGTTTGTTTCAACCAATCAAACTATATATTTAAGACTTGAGCATTTCATTATATGTAGATCATATCTGAATACAATAAAATTAAAAATAACTTACACCAGTAAACTCCTTAGACACACCTCTAAGCTACATACTATGGAAGTCCCACAATGCTCAAACATTTATACAATAATTTTTTTCATTACTAATCTCTTGGTCTCAAATTCTTAGTGTATTTGAGCCTTTGATAATATGAAAGACAGTATGGACTTTCTCTTTAGAGACATAAAAAACAATATTTTGCATACAGGAATTCAGGCAGGTGCTGAAACCTAATTCATAAATGTAGCCAAAGAAGATCCTCCCTCTCTAAAGCTATTATGAAAACATTAATTTTTTTCCCTAAATATTCTGAGCTCCACATTTATTTTCTAATCCTATAGACGTATGTTTCAGATAAAATCATACTCTTAAGTTCATGACAAATAAGTTCAGATATTTTTGCTTTTATTTTAATATTTTTTTTAGTTGTTGATGGACATTCACTCATTTATTCATTCATTTATTTATTGTGCTGAGAATCAAACCCAATACCTCAAATGCTAGGCAAGCGCTCTGCCACTGAGCCACAACCCCAGCCCTCAGATTTTTTTATTCAATGAAAACACTCACAGTAGGTTATATTCTATAGTTTATTCTTTTTAAAAATTTTTCTATTAATTTTTCTATTAAACAGTAATAGCAGAAAGTTTTCATCATATTCATTAAATAATCTGTACTATCTTCATTTATAATAAATTCACTGGATTAATATTTTTTTAAAAACAAAGAAATAATGCTGATGACAATAAAAATAGATACTATCCCATAATATATTTTTTAATATTTATTTTTTAATTGTACACAATACCTTTATTTTGTTTATTTTTATGTGATGCCACATGTTAGGTGAGCGCTCGACCACTGAACCACAACTCCAACCCCCCCCAGAAGATATTCTTATTTCTTTTATTAAATGGCAGTTACATAAAAAATATTGGCAATGTGAATATAAAAGTTGAAATCATTTTCTTCTACAATATTATGCTAAAGCAAAATAAGCCAATCCCAAAGAACCAAAGGCAGAGAATGTTTTCTCTGATACTCCATGCTAATTCACAATGGGTGATGGGGTTTTGGACTAGACAGAGCAAAGTGGGGAGAGGGGGCATGGGGATAGGAATGATAGCAGAATGAATAGGACATTATTACCCTAACATGCATACATGATTACATGACCTATATAACTCTACATCATGTACAACCAGACAATGAGAAGTTATACTCCATATATGTATGATGTGTCAAAATGTATTCTACTGTCATGTATGATTAATTAGAATTTAAACATTTTTAAAAAACCATTTTCTCTTACAAATCCAATTCAAAAGCAGCTGATTAGATTTCAAATGCAACTTTTTTTTTTAAGAGTTAAAAAAAAATAGGGGTCATTCCTGATTTGGCATTAAAGTTTAACCAATTAATAAAGGTCAAAGACATTAAAGACTTAAATTTGCTATACAGCAAATCTTCTGAAGTAAAATCAGATTAGTATAAAACATCATTGAATACTGATAAGTAATAATTAAGTTCTAAAATTTACCAATGCTTTATACAACTATTAAAATATTCTAATCAAGAGCTTTAAGAAATTCAGGAACAAAATTCTTATTATAGGACTAATTTAAAATTATCCATTCTTCTGACAGATTAAGTATATCAATCTAACTTAAACATATGATAAAATGGAAAATACCAAGCAATCTGTGATTTCAACAGTTAGTTTTGCATGAAAGGGACTAAACTATCTTCTGAACAAAAGAAAGACACACTAAAGAGAAATGCTATAATCTTAAAAAGGACAGAAGGGAATAAAAAGGGGACAGGGAGAAATTCCATGAGAGGTAACTAGAAATTAAACCATAGTACTGAGACATTTCATATCTATTAAACCACAGTACTGAGACATTTCATATCTAAAAGGGCATGTGGCATATCAAAATAGTCTGTTAAGAAACAAAATAGTCAAGGAGAGATCTGATAACCAAGAACAAATTAAGAGAAAACTAGATAACATACATGTAGCAATAAATATCTACTACTGCAGTTAAGCTTCAAACAAAATACTATACAATTTAGTTAACCAAATTCTAAATGCAAAGCTCAGATACTTTTAAAGGTTCGTTAACATTTTAATGGCCTAATACTTTTTTTTTTGAGAGAAAGAGAGAGAGAGAGAGAGAGAGAGAGAGAGAGAGAGATTGAGAGAATTTTTTTAATATTTATTTTTTAGTTTTCCATGGATACAACATCTTTATTTTATGTGGTGCTGAGGATCGAACCCAGCGCACTGCACACGCCAGGCGAGCGCATTACCGCTTGAGCCACATCCCCAACCTTAGGCCTAATACTTTTTATTATTAATCTGGAAATAAAACAAAAGGAAAATTATTCACCTACCTAAAATCAGACTTTTAACTGACATTTAACTGATAACAATGATGACAAACAGATCTTTAATCCTCTAAGCTATCTAATATTGCCATGTTAAAACACTGGCAAACTGTGAAGATGCATAAAAGATATTCCGTTTTCTTATAAAAAATTCTTGAACTATGGAAATGTTAGTTGAAAAGAAAAAGATTTTTAGACTCACTCTTAACACACAGCAGACAAATTCAAAGCAAAGACAATTCAAAAAACAAAGTAGGTCAACACAATGACATAATTTCTTTGCATTTAGACATGACACAGTTGTTAATGGTTAACAGAACATGGTAATAAAATAAAAATAGATTAGCACTTATAAGAAAACTTTTGAGAACAACGGCTAAAAAGTTAAAGATGATGGGCTGAAATATATATTAGCCTCTCTCACTCCTTACTAAAAGTAGCCAATAAAGTGAATTTTTAAAAAACCATAATCTGAGGCTGGGGTTGTGGCTCAGCAGTAGAGTACACGCCTAGCACGTGCAAGGTGCTGGGTTCAATCCTCAGCACCACATAAAAATAAATAAATAAAATAAAGATATTGTGTCCAACCACAACTAAAAAAGAAAAATTTAAAAAGAAATCATAATCTGCCTGGTGCAGTAGTGCACACCTGTAATCCCAGGAATTTGGGAGGCTGAGGCAGAAGGATTGCAAATTCAAAGCCAGCCTCAGCAACTTAAAAAAGTGTGTGTGTGGGGGGACACGAAGGATGACACTATACACAATGACGACTACAACAGCTAATAGGGGCAATTACCAAGAATACAAGTATCAATAAATGTTGGCAAGGATGTGGAGAAAAGAATACATTCATACATTCTGGAGGGACTGCAAATTGGTGTAACCTCCCTGGAAAGCAGTATCTAAATTCCTTAGAAAACTTGGAATGGAACCACTATTTTACCCAGTTATCCCACTCCTTTGTATGTACCCAAATGAGTTAAAATGAGCATACTACAACAATGCAGCCACATCAATGTTTATAACATCTTAATTCACAATAGCTAACCTATGGAACCAACCAAGATGCCCTTCAACAGATGAATGGATGAAGAAAAAAATATGGTTCGTGTCACAAATGGAATATTACTCAGCCATATAGAAGAATGAAATTATGGATTTGCCACTAAATGTATGAATCTGGAGACTATCATGCTAAGTGAAATTAAGTCAATCCCAAAAGACCAAAGGTCAAATATTATTCCTGATATAAGTGGATGCTAACCCACAACAAGGAGGAAGGAAGGGGAAGAATAGAAGTTCCGTGGAGTAGACAAAGGGGAATGAAGGGAAGGGAACGAACATAGAAATAAAAGACAGTGGAATGAATCTGACATAACTTTACTATGTATGTTTATGAATACACCACAGTGAATCTCCCCATCATGTAATTCACAAGACTAGAAAACAAATTAGAATAGGATATATTCAATGTTTGTATAAACATATCAAAATAGATTCTACTATCCTATATGACTAAAAAGAAAAAATTTTAAAAAGAAAAAAGGAATAAGGATGTAGCTCAGTGGTTAAGTACCCTGGGTTCAATCCTCAGTACATTAAAAAAAAAAAAAAAAACATTTTCCCCTAAAAATAAAGAATAAAAGAGGAGACAATAATAAAGTTTTGGAAACTATAAAGATGAATAATTGCATAATGTATCTAAGAAAACCTAATTCTAATGCTAAAGTTAGAAACAACTTAATTTATATCATAACTCCCATAAAATGTTCAGGAATTAGTAGTACCTATAGAAGTAGAATACTCCAGAAATGAGAGTCAAGATGAAATAAGACTTTCAACAACCTGTTTTAAGACGCAGTAAAAACTAGGTGAGGTGGTACATGCCTGTAATTCCAGCTACATAGGAGGCTAAAGCAGGAGAATCACAAGTTTGGGGCCATTTTGGGCAACTTAGCAAGACTCTATCTCACGTGTAGCTCAGTGATAAAGCATTTGCATATGCAAAGATCCTGAATTCAAACCCCAGTACTGCCCTACCGCCCAGAAAAAGCAGCAGAAGCAGTTACATCCCCAGACACACTTGATACCCACACAAAAGGGTTCTATACTAACCTTACCCTAAGAAAAGACTAGAAACTCAAGATTTATTCTGTGGAGAGATCAAACATAGTGTCTCTGGCTTGGGAGACACAGGTAAACTTGCAGGCAAGGCACACACATCACACATAATACTGAAAAGCGAGTTTGAATAATCAATGTTGAGACCCCTGTCTTTTCCCCGCAATCAGGACCCCAAAAGCTTTGCAGCCAGGATAACAACCTCCAAACAAAGAGCAGAAAAGCTTTTTCTGGCAAATGTAACCATACCAGATGTAAAATTAAAATCCTGGAAAAAAATACCAGGAGTTCCGCAAGGAAACAGCCTAGCCATACTGCCCTTCAGCAAAGCTGACACTGACATGCCTATGCCTTCCATACACTTCAATGCAGAGATCCAATTGGTTTTTTAGTGATCCTGCTTATAAATAAAAGCAGAAACGCAAAAAGATTGCCAGACACATGAAGGAAGCTTCTACATAGATCACACCAAAATTGACAGAACAAAGCAACTGGAGGACAAACGATACAAAAAAAAAAAAAAAAAATCAGTAATATCCTCAGCAGGGGCTGGGGTTATGGCTCAGCGGTAGAGCGCTGGCACTTGCAGGACCCTGGGTTCGATCCTCAGCACCACATAAAAATAAATAAATGAAATAAAGGCATTGTGTCCAACTACAACTAAAAAAATAAATATTAAATAATAATAATAATAATAATAATATCCTCAGCAATAAAAATTATTTTTGCTTCAAGAAATAATATGATATGAAAAAGAGAATTTAATTAGGACTCTCAAAATTTTTTAAAGGTAGCAGAAATAAAATAAAAGGAATAGGAAATAAAACTGAAGTAGTCTACCAGAATACTGGTGGTCAAAAAGATAGAAAAGAAAATGAAGAACCAATCCAAGAGATCCAATCAATAAGTAGGTTATAGGGAATTCACAAAGATATAACAGAGAAAACAGAAAATATTTTTGAATCAAAGAAACAAATCAGGAATTTTCTAAGAACTAAAAATACCCTATAGCCTCAAGGAGAACCCACCAAACACAGTGGATGAAAATAGATCCACACCAGAAAATGCCATTATGAAATTTTAAGAAATGAATGTAAAGATCTTAAAATTAAATTTTAAAAAAGTTTCATACAGTATCAGGAACCAGAAAGGCATTTAGAATTCTCAACAAAAAAGAGAATTTGAACTTCAGACAAAAGAAAACTAAATTGTATGGGAAAATTAGTTCCAATCTAGAATTCTAATGGCCTTTGCTGATACCAATCAAGTATGGACACATTATAAACTTATAAATATATAAAGGTTCAAAACATTTTTTGATCTGCCACACTAAAAGGAGTAAATCAAAGAAGAAGACATGAATCCAAAAGATAAGAAATTTAACTCAAGAACTATGCAAGGAGAATTCTAGGATGAAGGTAAAGGGAAATTTCAAAACTGACAGCAATGCAGCAGGACTAGATAATATCAACCAATATAGACCAGAGAAAACCAGAAAGCTCCACAGAAATATGTTCCAGAAAATAAAGTGAGCTCAGTGTGGTGGCACACAGTGTAATCCCAGCGCAGCTTAGAGGCTAAGGCAAGAGGACTGCAATTTCAAAACTAGTGTCAGCAATTTAGCAAGGCCTTAAGCAACTCAAGTGAGGCCCTGTCTCTAAATAAAAAATAAATGGTGCTGGGTATGTTGGTCATTGGTTAAGTGGTCCTGGGATCAATCCCTGGTACCAAAAAAAAAAAAAAAGATAAAGTAAAATAATCTCAATGTATTTGAAGGTTAACTGGGGCAAGTTTTGGGGAATGACTACATAAAAAATTAAATAAAACTATTCCAAAAATAGCATAAAGTTGTTCTGAAAAGGAAAAACAAAATTACAACATAGTACATAGCTCAACTATCCACAGTGTTTATTTAGTACTAAGTATATTGAGAAGGTAGTAGGATGGGACATATTATGAATGTGAGATTTGGTAGTAAGGATGAGGTAAAATATACTTTTCTTTCACAAAATTCAATAGTTAATGCCCCAAAATGAGGAAATCAAGAAGTAACAATATAAACATGTTATTTTTAACATATAAAATTAAATATCAAAACAATCAAGTAAAAGGATTCAAAGAGGCTGAATCTAGGAAATAGAAAAAGGAGGTTGCTTTTATCAAAAGCCTTACAGAACTATTTGATCCTAAATTAAACCATGTAATGTGTAATTCTGACAAAATACGAATAATTTTTAAAATTTGAAAATTTAACTTTAAAAAAAAAATTGAATGCTTAATCAAAAGATGGTACCAGGCATGGTGGCACACACCTATACTCCCAGCTATTCAGTAGGCTGAAGCAAGAGAATCAAAAGTTCAAGGCCAGCCTGGGCAACTTAGAGAAAACCTGTCTCAAAATAAAAATAAAAAGGGCTGGATGTATCACCCTGAGTTTAATCCTTGTACGGTGGGGGGGGGGGGAATTCCATGCATTGTTATTATTTAATTCAAGCATTATTTATTTCATATGAATCCCCCCACCTTCTCAAAAAAGGTTGATTTTTGCAGTTTGGTAACCTGGATTAGAACTGATCTGTCTGGTAGAAGTTATGTGACTTTAGGTAAGCTATTTAGTTGTTCTAATTGCCAAGAATATCATTTACCATGCAGATGGTTCTGGAAATTAAATAGTATGTAAAGATATACAGAATACTAAAGGTACACTGACAGTTCTCAATAACTAATATCAAGTAAATATAGTTGCACCATATCTTTCGGTAACTAGCAACTTGTTCCACAGACAAGCTAAGTTACATCTAAGTAGTTCACATTTTAAATAAGCAACTGCAAAATAATAGAAAATACCTAAAAAAAAAAAAAAAATCACAGGACCCTAGAGCTTCAAATGATTGACCTAAAAACAAAAATGACTAAAAGTAAATAATTTATCCAGAAGTTTGATCATATTCTTACCAATTCCACGAGTCACCATAAATCTTAACACCTAAATATCAGAAAGACTATAGGTTGCCAAATTATAACCCTTATTTTACGAATAAGAAAAACAAGGACAAAAAATACAATGACTTTGCAATAAAATCTATACTGAAACTACCTAAATTCTAAGCTCTGTTTTTTTAAGCCTGACTTATAAGAGCCTACCCAGAATCCAGACATGTGAACAATTGCAAATCATCAGAATACTTGAGCTGGGCATGGTGACTCACACCTGTAATTCCAGCAACTCATGAGGCCAAGTCAGGAGGATCACAAGTTCGATCACAATTTAGGGAGATCCTGTCTCAAAATAAAAAATAAAAAGCATTTAGTAATAGAGCACTCAAGGGTTTAACCCCTAGTACTGCAAAAAATAAATAAATAAACTTTTTTTTTTTTTAATGCTGTAAAAGAACAGGGGCTGGAGGTGTAGCTCAGTGAAAGTGTGCTTATATACTCAAGGTCCTGGGTTATATATATACCTTTATATATATATATTTTTTTTTTAATTTTAAAGGCATAAGTTCATGAGGCTAGCAGGGTTTGCATATATTTACTGATAAAGAGTATTCTAGGTTGCCCTAACATAAACTTATGCTTATAATAGTTCCATTTATAAATGCTCAAAATCAATGAACATAGCATACATGCATACTCTTCACAAGCAAAAGCAATTGAACATCACAGTTTACTCATACTTTAGGAGTGACTGGGAAAAGAATTTTCCACCTTAAAATAATCCAGAGGGACCGGGGTTGTGGCTCAGAAGTAGAGTGCTCGCATCCCACGTGCGAGACCCTGGGTTCAATCCTCAGCACCACGTACAAAAATAAACAAGTGAAATAAAGGTGTGTGTCCAACTACAACTAAAAAATAAATATTTTAAAAAATAATAATAATCCAGAAAGAAAAAACGTGGCATAGCTTTCTAATCAGACCCTATGAGAAAAGCAATAAATACAAGACAATAAGTGAAAAAGAGCTTTAACTCCTACGCCAAGGCTGGGTATAGCTCAGTGACAGACAGGTTGCCTAGCATGTGTGAGGCCCTGGGTTCAATCTGACCCACCCAATCCCCTCACTACCACACCCACCCACCACACACATACACATACACACATACACACTAGAATACAGAAGGGGAAAAAAAGACAAACAGAATCTATCTATACATAATTATTATAGCTATAAATGTCATCTGCCTCCCAAACATGTTTATTATTTGCATTAAATTATCAGTTTATTTCCTGAATTAAATATCAGAAAGATAATAAGAAATCCAATATAACTGATTCATGATGAGGTTTGGAGGCAGAGCACTGGAGGATCAGAGGAACACTAGATAGGGCAAAGGGGTGGGAGGGGAAGGGAGAGGGCATGGGGGTAGGAAAGACAGTGGAATGAGATGGACATCATGATCTTAAGTACATGAATGAAGACACAATGGCGTAACTATACTTTGTGTACAACCAGAGACAAGAAAAATTGTGTTCTATATGTATAATTTGAATTGTAATACATTCTGCTATCATATGTAACAAATTAGAATAAATAAATTTTTTTAAAAAAAGAAATCCAATATAAGGCTGCAGGGGAAATAGCTCAGTGGTGAATCACATGCATAGTATGCTCAAGGGCCTAGGTTCAACCCCCAGCATCTTGCCCCCCACACCCCCTGCAAAAAAAAAAAAAAAAAAAAGAAATACAATTTGAATCAAATATCTCACTTTGTAAAAAATAGTCTGCTTTACTAACTTATATTACTTGCCTATCTTAGAAAAAAAAAGAGAAACATTTTCCAAGTAAGTTATTTTAAACTTCTTTTTTTAACTGTAAAACACATTTATAGACAAAGGATTTTCAAATTATATTCTATCCTCTACCTGTCACATGACTTCATTTTTAAATGAAATTGTTAATTTCATTTATTAAAGAGCTTCATTCCAAATGTTAGCATATATTTTTCTCCTTTTAAAATAGAAGAAGGGACTGGGAATGCAGTTCAGTGATAGAGTGATTAGCATGCATAAAAGGGAGAGGGAAGGAACCAAGGAAGGAGTAATGACAAAGGCTGCAATTTCCCTTACTATGTCATTAGAAATATAGGTGAACAAGCTGGGAATGGTGGCACAGGCCTATAATCACAATGATCAATCAGGGAGACTGAGGCAGGAGGATCATAAGTATAAGGCCAGTCTCAGTAACTCAGCAAACACCTCAGCAACATAAGGAGACCCTGTCTCAAAATAAAAAATAAAAAGGGCTGGGGGTATAACTCAGTGGGAGAGCACCCTGTATTCCATCCCTGGAACGGAGTGGCAGGGGCGAGGGTGTGTGGGGGGGGGAATATCCTTGGAAAAGCTTGTATTAAATTATCCAGGGCTCAGGATATAGCTCAGTGGTAGGGCACTTGCCTTGTATGTGCAAGATCCAGGGTTTAATCATTAGCACCACAAAAAAGAAAAAGAAAAAAAAAGTCCAATGGGCTGGGGCTGGGGCTGGGGCTGGGGCTCAATGATAGAGCACCTGCCTTGCACATGTGAGACACTGGGTTCAATCCTCAGCACCACAAAAAAAATAAATAAATAAAGATATTGTGTCCATCTACAACTAAAAAAATATTACAAAAAAAAAATCCAAGAAGTTTTATGATTGTTTTCTTAGTGGTACAATGCTGGTAGGGATGCAGGTAATGAGCACTACTTCACTAGTATCGGGAACACAATTTATGGGGTAGAGAGTAATCATACACCTGACACATGCTAATTCTTAAAAGGTCTCTATGCCAGGCATGACACTATCTAAAAATGAAAAATAAAAATGGCTATGGATATAGCTAAGTGGTAAAGTACCCTGTTATCATCAGGGTGTCTAGTTGGGATCCCAAGTCCTTGGTGGCCCAAAGAATTGGGCAAGGCACACACAAGTAACAGGCAAAGTACAGATTTATTGAAGGTAAAAGTAGAAATAGCACTTCATAAGGTAGAGTGGAGTGGGCTGAGCAAGAGATGAGGGGTTCAAGGCTCTGATGTCTGGAAATAAAATGTTTTATATGTTGAGCTGTGAAGCAGTTTCTTCCTTATACTGACCTGATAAAAGACCTTAACCCCATTTGCCCCCATTGGTTACCCTAGGATACCTGATTAGATTATTTGCAATTTTCTCCTATTGGTTACTTTAGAAAACCTAATTAGAATGTCCAATTTACCCCTGTTAGTCATTTTAAAATACTGAAGCTGTAGGCAAGAGTTGTTATGGTGATAAGTTCTCAGTGGTGGGAGCCATCATGGTAATGGGACTTATCCTAAACAGGAACATGACTATATGACTGTCTCCCCTGTCCTGTCCTCCAGTGGCATCCTTCTTATACCCTGCCTCCACTATCCTGGTGTCCCTGAACTCTACCTAACACACTCCTGCACTCCATCCCTAGTACATACTATAGGAAATAAGGAAGGAAACAAAAGTCTCTATAAGGTCTCTATAAAACTGTGTAATAGGAGCTAGAATTGTGGCTCAGTGGCAGAGCGCTTGCCTAGAATGTGTGTGAGGCACTGGGTTGGATCCTCAGCACCACATAAAAATAAATAAATAAAGGTATTAAGAAAAATGTGTGACAGTGGCCCAATAAACAGATGTTCCAAATCTTTCTGTGCACAGTAGCCACCTTTTTATATTTTCCCTAAAATCTTTATGAGGGAAAATTAATCAGAACAACAACAACAAATCAGTCACACCCCCACCTTCTGCCATGAAAAAAATGAAATTATTGATTTGTTTAAAAAACTGTTTTTTTAGTGCTATATAAATTATACTAGCCACTATGCTACAAGGTAACAATTAAAAACAAAAGGTATTAAGGGTTGGGGAGGTAGCTTAGTGGTACAGCATCTGCCTAGCATGTGTGAGGCTCTAGGTCCCATCCCCAGCACAACAACAAAAAAATTTTTTTAAGTAAAAAACAAATAGTTTTTGCAACTTCAAAGGATCCACAGAACAGGGATCACAGTTATCTTTTCAAAAAAGGATATAATAAGGACTATGAAGAGCATGGAAATGGTATCTAACAAACTGAAAGGGATACAGGCCAGGAAAAGAGTTGATCCTAAACTAAAAAAATGGGTATGAGGAGAAAAGCAGTCTAGCTAGAATAATAGGAATAGCATTTACAAAGGCAGGCTGTCTTTGGAGAAATTCAAGTTGAAAAAAATGCAAATAAAATAGCTGAGTACAGTTAAAGAGGTAAGTCATTGTACAAAGGAACAGATGAGGCTGGAGTGAGTGGTAAGCAAACAATATGGAGGTCCTCTGCCTGGAGTTTGGCCAAACATTTTCAGCCCATTCCAGTCTTTACCTGAAAAGCCCAAATGAACTGAAGGAAGGGGGTGGTTCAAAGGATTCAGCCACCTCCTATCCTTATTTAAGGAGAAAAAAAAAAAAAACAACTCAGTGCTAGAGATAAGCAGCAGTGGCAGCAGCACCAAGAACAAGCAAAATAGGCCCTTGAATCCACCCAATAAAAACTGTCTCTACCTAAAAATACAGAAGCACAAATCTGCAAAATTCCTCCTGTTTTGAATAAATTAATATACTATACACATTTTTATTACTATTATCAATATTGGCTGCAACTACTGAACATATACATCTAATTCAGAAGTTTGTACATTTGTGTGAAACATCAAGGATCTTTAGCCACCAAAGGTGAACTTGAAACTAGTGAATTAAAACAACTATTCAAAACAGTTTGTTCAGGGGTTGAGGCTATAGCTCAGTAGCAGAGCTACTTGGTTCGATACTTAGCACTGCATAAAAATAAACAAATAAAACAAAGGCATGCTGTCCACCTACAACTAATTTTTAAAAATTAAAAAAATAAAAGTTCATCCACATAACATGCTGGTCTTCGTTTTAAGATTCTCAAAGACAGAGATCACATCTTACTTATTTCTGAAGCCCTACTTTCTCCCCATCCCCATCTCCACTAGTACCTGGCCCTTGACTTTATACATAGGAGGTGTCCAAAAATGTTTCATGCATTATGCAATAATGCTAAGTGTTCATAAGATAGCTAAACAAAATTTAAAGTGTGAAAAAGTTCAGAAGTAGGCTTGTGAATTTCACAAGCAAGGATGATGACAGTGTTTACAAACAGGACTCTTTGTTTTATTAAATGTTTTCATTTAATAAAACATTATTGTCATTCAATACACACACTGACCTAACAGAGTAAGCATTCCTTTCGCCAGTATACAGAGGAAACTGAAGCTAAGGAATTATGTCATATGCCCAAGGTCCCATATCAGAGACAAACCAACGACTCTGAAACCCAGGTCTCACTCATAGATAGGTCACTCTTCTATGACAATCTTCAGTTAATTAAAAAGTACATAAATAAGCTGGGCACAGTGGCACATGTGTGTTACCCAGGGACTCAGGAGCCTAAGGCAGGAGAATCCAAGTTCAAGGGCAGCTTTACCAACTTAGCAAGGCCCATGTCAAAATAAAAAACAAAAAAAGGGCTGGGGGGGTTAGGTTGTGACTCAGTGGTTGAGCGCTTGCCTAGCATGCATGAGGCACTGGATTTGATCCCCAGGCACCACATAAAAATAAAACAAAATAAAAATAAAGGTATTGTGTCCATCTACAACTAAAAACAACAAAAATTTTTTTAAAGGAGGGGGGGTCCTGGGGATGGAGCTCAATGGTTAAGTGCCCCAAAATTAATATTAAATCAAAAAGTAAATAAATAGGGCTCGGATTGTGGCTCAGTGGTAGAGCGCTAGCTTAGCATGGGCGGGACGCGGGTTCGATTCTCAGCATCACATAAAAATGAAGGCATTGTGTTGTGTCCATCTACAAAAAAGATATTATCTCTCTCTTTAAAAAAAAAAAGTAAATAAATAAATTTGCCAAGAAGTATCCTCACATGCTATAAAATAAAATGGTAAAAAAAAACTCTCACAAAACAGTCCAGAAGGTGAAATTATAATTACAAGTATGCAAAGGCAACAGGGGACCTAGACTGGCCCACTAAGGGGCCTCAAAAGACTCCTGTCAAGGACAAAGGTAAGTTTATATTGAATCCCAAAGATTTGCCAAGGATGGTGGCTCAGTGACTAGGGACACGGAGGCATGAGGATCACAAGTTCAAAGCCAACCTCAGCAACTTAGGGAAGCCCTACGCAACTTAATGAACCCTGCCTTAAATTAAAAAAATTAAAAAGGATGGGGGATGTGGCTCAGTGGTTAAGCACCCTTAAATTCAGTTTCCAGTACCAAAAAAAGAAAGAAAAAAAAAGAATTTCAATTCCAAGGATTTTTCTTCTTTATTTTGAGTAAAAGCTAGAGAACTTAGATAACACAATGAGTTGTATACAATAGGTTTGTATATGAATGTATCCAACAAGCAAACATAAAGGATGTCTAGACTTTGACTATAATTGTGTATGAAATTACAAAATAGTCAATAAATTCTGAAAAGCAGGAAACATTAAGGCTACATACCCTGAACATATATCAACAGAATTAGAAATTAGCAATAATAGTTAACAAAAAAAAAAACATTTTTAAAGAATTTCTACAGGGCTGGGGTTATAGCTCAGTGATAGAGTGCTTGACTGGCATGTGTGAGGCACTGGATTCGATTCTCAGCAACGCCTATAAGTAAATAAAAATAAAGTTCCATCAACAACTAAAAGAAGTATATTTGAAAAAAAAAAAGAAGAATTTCTACATAGGGGGCTGGGGCTATAGCTTAGTGGCAGAGCATTTGCCTAGCACGTGTAAGGCACTGGGTTCGATCCTCAGTACTGCATAAAAATAAACAAGTAAAACAAAGGTATTATGTCCACAGATAACTACAAAAAAAGTTTTAAAATAATTTCTACATAAATGTTAATGAATCATTTAAATCAATATACAGGTACCCATCATTTACTGCTGAGTAATTGGAAGATCTTTCAAATCATCTAAGATCACATTAAAACACATTCTAATCCAGGGTTGGAGGCCTAAAATCTTACATTTCTAACATACTTGTAGGTGGTGCTGAAACTCCACATTTTAAGGGTCTAAAGTACACTTCTCAAGGATTATAGTTATATAGAAATGTCGATACCCTTAGTCTGGGGGTGCCTTCTGTCATCAGGGGGCCAAGAACAGTTTTCTGCCACATAAAATGAAAGTACTTTTTTTTCCTAAATGTCAAATGACATAAAAAAAGGTAAAGATATCTCTAATTATAGTTATCACTAGACAATTTAGTCTCAACTCCTTATAATTATATTCCCACTTGAGAGAAAGCTAAAAATTGACAGAACTCAATTAAGACATATTTTGGTTCCAAATGTCTAGCCATTTAGAAATATATATTTTGGTAAAGACTGGTTTTAACTACAATTAGAAATTTTTTTTTAATTTCATTCTTGATGGCTTACCATTTTTTAAATAAACTGAAAAGGTTAGCTAGGCACAGTGGCACACACCGGGCCCAGGAGATCAGGGCCAACCAAGGCAACAAAACAAGACTCAGGCTCAAAAATGCATGTGTGTATGGTGTGTGTGTGTGACACACACACACACACATAATAAGGTTGAAAGGACTGATTAAAGGGCTGAAAAGTCTTGACTGATAAAACCCAAAAAGGGAGTCCATAACATTAAATTAATGATACAAGCAGCAAGCCTCCTCATATTCATTAACTCAAAATTTCCATTTCTAAGAGTTTAAAATAAGAGCCAATTGAATATTTGGTAGGGTGTGGGGAAGTGATGGTAGAAATGGAACCACATGTATATGAGTGAAAACCAGGGGAATTTTTTACAGAGAACGATTTCAATAGTTAAATCTAATGTCACAGGGCTCCAGCAAACACAAATGGGTTCTCTAAAGAGCAAGAGGGTCATAGTGCCCTATCAGTCTGGAACTTGAGCTGCAACAGAGATGCCAGAAAAATTGCCTTAAAATACTTTTCCCCCTACTATTTCTATTTATTCTTCATGTTATACCATTACTTAGTTCGACAAAGCAACACATACAAAAAAAAAAAAATACTTCTAATACTCGATACTATAATAGTACAACTACTGAACTATTCTCATCAAATTTTAATTTGAGAGCAACAAAAGGACTTAGGCAGAAAGGTAAAAAAGAGTAGTAATAAAAGAACATTTAACCTTTCCATTACAAATAATAGCAATAAGGCTACTTGGCTGTGACATAATTAGGAATAGTACCCACATAATGTTTGCTTCCCTTTCAAGTCTTGTTTCTAAGTTCTAACCTCAGAAAATCAGAGTACCCTTGGTATGTACCATACTAAGCCTACAGAAATTGGCTATAATTTAAGTAATCAGAAATGGTGACTGTTCAAAAAAGGTTGTCATTAATCATCACACTGTTTAAATTTGGTATCACTATTGTATATAACTACAATTTATTGAACTGAGGCCTTTTATATTCAGTATCTCTAATGCTTCCAAAATTCCTAGAGTATTGGCCCTAAACACAAGATTATATTAAGGAAAAAAAAAACTGACCTCTGTCACACAAGTACATACATAACTAAGTCTCACACTGCTTTCATCCTAAAATTGCTGCAGCAGGGGCCCACTCATGCCCCAAGGAGAGGAGCTGGGCAAGGTCAAGAGAATGTGTGTGTGTGTGTGTGTGTGTCTGTATAGAGAGTGTGCAAGCAATAGCATATGCACGTGCATAAGTATCACATTTCCCAAATAATAAAGGAGGAAGTAAAAACACATGGAAATGGCAAAGGTAGAATGAACCCTATGCTATTGGTTTGAAATAGGTAAGACTGGTTTGAACTGATGTGGCTCAAGCGGTAGCGCGCTCGCCTAGCATGCGTGCGGCCCGGGTTCGATCCTCAGCAGCACCACATACCAACAAAGATGTTGTGTCCGCCAAGAACTAAGAAAAAAATAAATAAATGTTAAAATTCTCTCTCTCTCTCTCTCTCTCTGTCCCCCTCTGTCTCTCACTCTCTCTTTAAAAAAAAAAAAAAAAACAGATACTGATAAAGATTTTTAAAATGTGGAAATAAATGCATGTGGGTATGTATTCTCTAGCAGTGTCCAATAAGAAGGCGTAGGAATAGCAACATATCTATAGTAATAAGCATATCTATCACCTAGATTTTGGTTTCTAAATACTATTCTCGGGGCTGGGGATGTGGCTCAAGTGATAGCGCGCTCGCTTGGTATGCGTGCGGCCCGGGTTCGATCCTCAGCACCACATACAGACAAAGATGTTGTGTCCGCCAATAACTAAAATAAATAAATAAATTCTCTTCCTCTCTCTCTTTCTCCCCCTCCCCCTATCCTCTCTCTTTTAAATAAATACTATTCTCCACTGAACAGGTTCTTAAACTGTCATATCCTAGAATAAGGCAGAGAAAGTATCAGTTAAAATGGAATATCTTGTTCCACGAAGTAAGAATGTACCCTTAGAAAAAGGGAAACAAGGTGGGCACAGTAGAGCATGCCTGTAATCCTAGCTACTCAGGAGGCTAAGGCAGGAGGATTCCAAGTTTGAGGTCAGCCTCAGTAACTTAGTGAGATACTGTCTTAAAATAAAAATTAGTTGGAGTTATAGCTCAGTGGTAGAATGCTTGCCTAGCATATGTAAGGCACTGAGTTGAATTCTCAGCACCACATATAAATAAATACAATAAAGGTCTATGAACAACTAAAAATTTTTTTAAAAAATTAAAGTGGAATTTTAAAAAGGGGGACTGGAGATGTAGCTCAGTAGTAAAGTTTGATTTCTAATGCTGAAAAAGGGAAAGAAAAGGAAGGAAACAAGTCAAAAGGACACAGACTCAGTATGAATAGTTTCCACTAGCCAGAACTTTAACAATTTTGAGCATCAAAATAACATAAAAGGTAGTTAAGAGTCTAATTCATTGAATAACAGGAATTATGTGTCCACATTTTCTTAGTCAGTTTGGGCTGGGTAATTTACAAAATCCAAAACTTATTGCTCACAGTTCTGGAGGCGGAGCAATACAAGATTAAGGTATCAGCAGATTTAGTGTCTGGTAAGTGCCCATTTCTTAAATGTGGTACATTTCTATGTGTACTCAAGTGTCAGAAGGGCAAAGGGGTTAACAAGCTCCCAGACCTCTTTTATAAGGGTACTAATCACCTCCAAAGGCCCTACCTTCTAATTTTATACACATATTGGTGATTAAATGTTAATGAATCAGACACAGCTATCCAACTCCTCAGCTTATACCCAAAGGACTTAAAACCAGCATACTACATGGACACAGCCTATCAATGTATTTGGGGCAGGAATATCATGGAAGCACAATTCACAATAGCTAAATTGTGGAACCAACCCAGATGCCCTTCAGTAGATGAATGGATAGGGAAACTTTGGTATGTATACTCACAATGGAACATTACTCAGCCTTAAAAGAGAATAAAATCATGGCATTTGCAGGTAAATGAATAGAGTTGGAGAATATAATGCTAAGTGAAGTAAGCCAATCCCCAAAAACCAAAGGCCAAATGTTTTCTTTGATATGAGGATGCTGACTCATAATGGTGATGGAGGGGGAGCATGGGACGAATGGAGAAACTTTAGGTAGGGCAAAGAGGAGGGAGGGTAAGGGAGTAGAAATGATGGTGGAATGAGTTAGACATCATTACCCTAAGTACATATATGAAGACACAAATGGTGTTAAAATACACAAATGGTGTTAAAATACACAAATGGTGTTAAAATAATCAGTGACTTGAAAAATTGTGCTCAATATGTGTAATATGAAATGAGTTGCATTCTGCCATCGTGTATAACAAATTAGAATAAATAATTTTAAAAGGGAAAAAAGAATTTAAAAATGAATGGTAAAAAAAATTTTAATGAATCAATTTTAGAGGAACAAAAACATTAAGATCATAAAACAAAATGATATTGTAAATAAATTAATGGGAAGAAAAATAAGTTCTTCCTTACAATAAAAGTACTTGCTAAATAAATTCAGAAGCAACTACAAAATTAGTGATCATCATAGTAATAATTTCAAACAAGAAGTCTCACTGGAAATAAAAACCATTGGTGAAAATGAAATAAGGATTATTACACATAGTATCAAAATATCTCATAAAATATTAATTACAGAGAAAAAAAGCTAAAATAACTTTAAAGGGCAGAATCCTGATACCTTATCAAACTGCCAAAGTTAACATCAATAATAGTGGACAAGTAGGCACTATGTGTACCTGATAAGATGAAATAAGAAAAATATGCATCACTTCCATGATATTCCTGCCCCAAATATCTAAATGCACAAGGAAACATCAGACAAACTCAAATTGAGCTGACAATCTACAAAACAACTGACCAGTATTCCTCAAAGCAGTAAAGGTCATTAAAGTCAAGGAAAGACTGAGGAAATATTTCAGCTGAAGAATACTACAGGACTAAGGCTGTAGCTCAGTGGTGGGCACTAGCCTAGTATGTGTAAGGATCTTCATTTCACTCCCAGAACTGAAAGGGATGGAGAGGAATTTGCAAAAGACATGTAAATGAGTAAAAAAAAAAAAAATGATTCAAATTGGATCCTTTTGTTGAGGATAACATTGTTAGTGCAACAGATGGGGTCTCTGAAAAAGGAATATATGGAAATTCTTTGTTATTCTCTACTGAATTTGGAAAACTTTCAAAGTAAAATTTTAATCATTTCTGCAATAAACAGATTTTATATCTACACTTTATATTTAATTATATGTACTGTAAAGAAATAGTCTTAGGTGAGTGCTGTAGTCTGAACATGGGTAGTGTCCCTCAAACGTACACATGCTAAAGGACTGATCCTCTCAGTGGCACTACTGGGAGGCAGTAGGACCTTTGGAAAAGGGGCAATTGGGAAGTCCTTACATCACTGGGGGTGTGCCTTTAAAAGGTGGACCCCACCTGCTCCTTCCTTCTCTGTGCTTCCTGTCCTGAGATGTGAATTTTTGCTCCTGCATGTGTGCCCCACCACTGCCACCTGCTGCCCTCACCAAACTAAGCCTACGCAGGTGCCATGCCTTCGAACCTCCAAAACTGTAAACTAATAAACTCTTCTTTTTATAAGTAAGTTTCCTCAGGTATTTCCTTATAGTAAGACAAAGCTAATACATTTAGTAAACACAAAAATGGAAATGTGAGACAAAAAGGAGTTTTTAAAAGCTCTCTACAGGATTTGATTTGGCATTATGTTAACTGGTTCCATTATTTTATATTTTTCAAGAAATAACATATAAGCCAGGTGGTATACACCTACAATCTCAGCTACTAGGGAGGCTTGGGCAGGAAAATCAAGTTCAAAGCCAGCCTAAGCAACTTAGCAAGGCCATAAGTAAACTAGCAAGATCCTGTCTCAAAAATTAAAATGGGCTATGAACGTAGCTCAGTTGTAGAACACCGCTGGGTTCAATCGCCAGTACCAAAAAAATTAAAAAGAAGTAACATATAGCCATTTTGCCTCACTACCTCCTAATCAAATATACAATTGAAGAGCAATACTACATGTGTTTTATAAACTGGAAAATACAAAATACAAAAATTCTGCAACTGCTGAGTGCACTGGCATATGCCTGTAATCCCAGTGGCTCAGGAGGCTGAGGCAGGAGGATCGTGAGTTCAAAATCATTGTCAGCAAAAAGTGAGTCGAGTCGCTACGCAATTCACTGAGACCGTGTCTCTAAATAAAATACAAAATAGGGCTAGAGGTGTGGCTCCGTGGTCCAAGTGCCCCTAAGCTCAATCCCCGGTACCCACCCTCACCCCCAAAAAACCCTGCAACTGCAGTTAGGGGAAAAAGTCAATAATGGTAGTAGTAATTACATGTTGACTTTATACTCAGGAATATCAAACAGAAACAATTTTATGTTAGATGAGAAAAGTAAATCAGGTATCTGCAATTCCCCAAACTACTATCTGAAAAGGTGACTATACTTACTTATACTACCCCCTCCCCAAAAAAACATATTAAATAATTTTGTCAGATAAGAAAACAGAAGGATAACACTTGGTCAAGACACTCAAAATGATGTTGTCAAAGTATATGTACTGCTATAAGAAATTTACAAGTGAAAAACATGTTCTAGATATAGTAGAGATGCATTTGTATAAAGAGAGAGCGAGAGAGAAAGAGAGAGAGAAAGAGAGAGAGAGAAAATTTTTAATATTTATTTTTTAGTTTTCAGTGGACACAACATCTTTGTTTGTATGTGGTGCTGAGGATCGAACTCGGGCCGCAAGCATGCCAGGCGAGCATGCTACCACTTGAGCCACATCCGCAGCCCACATTTGTATATTTGTGACAAATTATCCATATGTATAATGTGACAAAAGATTAAGAAAAGTTATATCCTAAAATATGAACTATAGTTACTCTGAAGGTACGATTATGAATTATTTGTATTTCCTTCTTTTCTATCAGTATTTTGTGATATCTTCAACAGTTTACTTTTTTACATTAAAAATAGAAGGTAAGGGCTGGGTTGAGACTCAGTGATAGAGTGCTTTCTCAGCATACATAAGGCCCAAGTTCAGTCCCCATCACTAAAAATATTAAAAAAAAAAGGAATAAAGGAAACATTTTTAAAATAATTTTAAAGTATTACATAAGTTTCTACTTTCTCTTCTACTACTGAATTGGTGAATCTCAGAAAAAAGATCCCAGTAGTGTGACAATGACACCTGGTAGCACTGAAACATAGAATGCTCTTAAAAACAAGGCCTAGGAGAGGTGAAGGGAAAAAGGCCTATTTGCATTATCATAAGGCAATTTCTCTGTATCAGTTTCCCCCATTTATAAAATGGGATTCCTGCTAGTTATTGAACTGAGTTCATTATTTATGTAAAGCACTTAGTGCCTGGCATTCAGCAAGGTATTATTATTTATTATCAACTTATTTTACAAGTGAGGACCCTGAAGCACTAAAATCAGTTAAATCATTCACAAAGATATTGCTTTGGTTTTTGCTGTTGTTGTCTGCAGGTGGGGCTGGGGGAGAAAGAAAAGGGAGTAGAGGGAAGAAAGGGAAACAGACAGACACATATAAACTAGACTGAAATCCTGGGTCTCTTTTCCTAAGTTGCTAGTGTGATAAAAGACAAATGGAAGTGCTCAATAAATATTTCCTTCCTTCCTTCCTTCCCCAACACATTTGTATTTCTTCCTGTAGAGAAATAGGCCTGGTTTAGGGGTGAGGCTGTCGCTCAGTGGTAGCGTACTTGCCTGGCAAGTGTGAGGCACTGGGTTCAATTCTCAGCACCACATGTAAATAAATTAAATAAAGGTCTATCAACAACTAAAATATATATATTTAAAAATTTCTTTAAAAAGAAAAAAAGAAGAAATAGACCTGGTTTACATTTATTCTCACCCCTAGATCACCTTTTTTAAAACTTCCACTTACAAGTATTAATTTTAACTGTATTCTAACCAAGTAGTATTCACTAGGAAAGCACACCTTGGTCTCTTCCATGTCAACCGTTTTTGTGGAATCCCATCATTCAGAAAAGGCAATGCCAGAAACAAAGAGAATACTTAATATACTTTCTGAATGATTGCTAAAAAATTGATCTTAAATTTCCCTATATTGTATATGCATAACATGTCAAGAAAGGAAAACTTTTTTTAAGAGACTGGGTTCCAAATCAATGATTAGGTTAGCAATCTTAAATTGATCATTTTGTCTCTTTAGAAAAAAAAGGTAAATAGGCTATGCTACTGGTAGACCCTATCTAACTTCAAAATTCTACAGCTTCTTGTACAAACTGGAAAATGGACAATTCACAGGCAATTTCATGCCTCAACTATGTTTTCTTTGACAGAAACGTCCCATTTCCCCTTGCTCTCTTAGAGAACTTATTCACCTTCCACTAAATACCACCCATTTCTTCCATAAAACCTTTCTACAACCTAAACAGAACAAAACTGTTCCCAACACTTTGGGCCCCCTGATTATATTTTACATCAATATAGGTGATGACTTTGATATCTACTGTCTCTGTAGTCCCCACATCTTGCACAATGTCTGGCTTGCAGCAAATGCTGAGGATGTGTTTAAAGATTTAAATATACAAAGTTAAGTTAAATTCCTATGATGTTTTTGTATCCACCATCTGGGATTTTAGCTTAATTTGAAGATATACAAAGGCCAGTGTGCAGCAAAACCAAAGCTTTGCAGTGCACATACACATACGCAATGTAAACTTATCTTGAGCATTTGTACAAAAGCTACACAAAGGTATTAGTCTTGCAGATATCTGGGCACCCCTGAGAATTATTATCTTAAGCTACCATAACTCCCTACTTTAAAACCTCTTCACCCTGCTAAACTC
Source organism: Ictidomys tridecemlineatus (assembly GCF_052094955.1). Classification (NCBI taxonomy): domain Eukaryota; kingdom Metazoa; phylum Chordata; class Mammalia; order Rodentia; family Sciuridae; genus Ictidomys; species Ictidomys tridecemlineatus. The sequence goes on along the minus strand of NC_135485.1, from coordinate 53,315,100 downwards.
TATTTCATAATCTTTATAATTTTCTTCCAACTATAATTACTATTGGTCACTTACCAGAATACAAGCTCCACTAAAACAGGGATTTTTGTCTGTCTTGTCACAATAACCAGTGTTGGCATCAGTACCTGACACAGTGAAAGCTCTTTTTTTAAATCAATAATTCTCTTATCTTACAGCCTTCAAGAGTTATGACTCATCTCCTCTATAACCCTATCTCTCACTGACCTATTTCCTCTGCTCTAGCCATTTATAGTAGCCTTCCCAATAATCTTCTAAGAACTGAAGGAAATTTTTTTAATATTTATTTTTTAGTTGTAGTTGGACACAATACCTTTATTTCACTTATTTATTTTTATGTGGTGCTGAGGATCAAACCCATGGTCTCACACGTGGGAAGCAAGTGCTCTATGGCTGAGCCCCAACCCCAGCCCCCCTGAAGGAAAAATTTTGTACTTAACTTTCTTTGCTATCTGTTGGTACAGAAATAATGTTCAGGAAACTATACCAAATAATAAACAAACAAACAAAACTTTGTTCTTTCACTTCCAATGAATTCACTTTGGATTTAAAACTACTAGTAGACAAAAGCAAAACTAAGATTAACAGATTATGTTGTTTTATTTTTTATTGTCAAGCACATGCGCTAAATACATTGAAATTACATTAGCTGCTACATGTGACCTGTCTGAAAATTTGTACCCCAAACAGAGCAAACCCTCTATGGTGTTATACATATATTATAGCAAGATTTTCTTTTTTTTTTTTAAAGAGAGAGAATTTTTAATATATATTTTTTAGTTTTCGGTGGTCACAACATCTTTGTTTGTATGTGGTGCTGAGGATCCAACCCTGGCCCCACGCATGCCAGGCAAGCGCGCCACCGCTTGAGCCACATCCCCAGCCCGCAAGATTTTCTTAAGTAGCTAATATCTTTCAGGAGAAATTAATGAACCCAACACATTTCTGAATCTATTCAATACCAAGTCATGTATATAAGTACAACATTATTGTATTTATATTCAGAAAATAGCACCACAACCTTCTCCATTCCCCAGTTTCAGCCAAATATGGCTCTTGCCTGCTTGGACAAATTTAGTCTATAAGTTCCCATAGGCAGCATACATGAACATTATCTACATTGCTATTTTGAATTCAGTTTTTGAATTTTTGAGAATAGAATATAGGCAATGTAAAATTACATTCAAGATGAGAATCTTCAAGCTGAGATATCTGGATATACTGATTAGAATTAAAATACAAAACAAAGAATAAAAGACATCCAGTACCCTGATCTAGCACTACCTCAATCTGACAAAATCAGAATCAACTTCTAGGATGAACCTCAGATCACTAGTTCAAATGTATCAGGCAGAATAATGCAAAACATGCCCCTTGTGCCTACTGGAAATAAGAGTAAGTCTGCTGGGCACTTAGCTTTCTATGGTAGCTCATTTTTGCTTAAACACCCTAAAACAGAATTAATTTTCTAAATGTAATCATATGAAAATAAGGGTGAATTAAGTACTTAGGATTCAGATACCAATGACTAAAAATTATGAGAAGTGAGGAGAAAAGAGTAACCTGAACAGAAAATATTCTTTAAAAGCTATTTTTGCCACAGCAGTAAAGGAGCGTATATGGTGGGTTTACAGCTTCCAAGTTTTTTATTAGTTTTTTAAACACGTGGATGAATCACAATAGTCTTCAAAGGAGTTATTCTTCAGGGTATAACCCTTGATTTTCGAGGACCTGAGGTTTGTCTGCTGCCTCCATAACCATATCTGACCATCCCATCTTTCTGCTTCTCCCTCCCCACCCCGATGCCCCATCCTCGCCCAAAACTCGTCTGGAATAAAAGATAAGTGATACAGTGACCAGCACTAATGTAACGCTAAAACTGGTGCATTAACAGATGATGTGCAAAACAACACCCTATTGGACCTAATCAACCCAGGGCACACTCTCGAGGCCCTATTTGGTGGTGGCCTAAACGACAAAACCTGTACTCGTTAGGGAAGGAGGAGAGGTGCCTCAGGGAAACAAGGGGCTATTCCAGATGGCCTTCCCATGTCCCCAAGCCGTCAGCAAGCAGCCTTGTTTCGGTGTTACCACCACAGGACTTGTCATCCCGACTTCCCACCCCTAAGATCTAAGAGAAAAGTTAAAAGGGTCCTGGTGAAGGGGAAAAGAACGATCCATCTTCTATGCTTGAGACCCAGAAAAGAGCCGTGGGCAGCAGAAACCGGGAGAGGCAACCCAGCATGCGTGGGACACCTGTCATGCGGGAAAGTAGGAGGCATCTAGGAAGAGCGTGCAAAGCAACCGAGGAATAACAGCGAAGGCAGAGATTGGGATGACAGGGAAATCCGGACGCAGACACGGGGGAAAGAGGCTCCTTAGGGCCAGAGGGCCCTGGCACGCCGGAGGTGGCGGAGTGGCGGCAGTCAGGCAGTCCGCGGAGCCCGGCTCGGCGGGAACGCCCGGGCCGGGCGGGCGCTGGGCCAGGCCGACCCAACCCGGCTGGGCCGAGCGCGGGTGGCGGCTGGGGGCCCGCGGCCCAGGTCGCGCCGGAACAAAGCGGGCGCACAAGGCCTGGCTACTTACAACAAGAAGCTCATGTTGGCCGCGGCGTGAGCTTCGGGCTCGGCGGTCGCGAGGCCTCGCGGAGGTGGCGGCCCCAAAAAAGGGAAAAAAGAAGAAAAGAAAAAGGCGAGAGGAAGACGAGGCGAGAAAGAGAAGGGGAGTGCCAGCAGTTCGGCGGTCGCAACTTGCTCAGCTTTGCTAGTTCCAATGGCAGGCAGAGGGGGCGGAAGTGGGAAGCGCACGGCTTGAATCACTCAATGGGAGGGGAAGAAAAGGGAGGCGGGGAAAGGGCCGCCAGCCGGCTCCTCGGAAAACCGTAGCGGAGCAGCTGCCCCAAGTCCTCCCCAGCCCCCCGCCGCCCCAACCCCGCGAGCTCTCGCGAGAGCGGCGGCGCCCACCTCCCCCGCGGGAGCTGCGGTCCGCCGTCCCTCACCTTCTGGTCACCTTTACAACCCAGGCCACTTGCGGCCCCTGGGTTCTCCTGTCAGCTGGGTTAAGGGTCGGGGCATAATGCTCGGAGCCTCTCAGCTGCCCTTCAGCAGTCAGGGAGGAAGTGGGCTTCGACTCCAGGATGTCAGGGTCCTGTAGTGAGTGATGAGATTACCACCAGAGATTTTTTTTTTTTCCAAAGTGAGTGCCCAACAAAAGACAAAAAGTAATGGAATTGCTTGAGCTGGTGTTTAAAAATAGGAGGAAGTTTCGCCAGGTTGGAATGGTTTGGGTGTGGTCCTGCCAAAATAGAAGAAAGGGACTAAGTGGATTTTCAAGGTATCTGTTTTGTTTTGTTCTTTAGATATTGATGGACCTTTATTTTATTCATTTATTTATATGCAGTGCTGAGAATTGAACCCAGTGCCTCACACTTGCTAGGCAAGTGCTCTACTACTGAGCTACAACCTATATGCATATTCAGTGCTGACAATTAAACCCAGTGCCTCACACTTGCTAGGCAAGTGCTTTATTACTGAGCTACAACACAGCCCCGGTGTCTGTTATTTTTATAGGCACATTTTAAAACACTGAATCAGGAGGAAATTAGGGTAAGTCACTTACTAGGCAAGCTAGGCTGTCTTGAGCAGCTGGGGAAACTGAGATAGCCAAGGAGAGCTGAGGTCAGTCCATCTTTAACTCCAGCCTGGTAGCCTAGTCATCAGTGGCCACACTGATTAATTAATGGAGCCCATTATAAGCAGTGATACACAAAACTTCCTAGAAGGTAGAAATGATTCAATCCTACTTATAGAGGGACTTTCAGTCTCACATAATTAAGGAGCCCAGAACAAGGATTTATATTCTATTGGTATGATAAGTTATGTTATTTTATTAAACAAAAAAAATGTTGGAATCTACTCCTATTTCTGGAATAGCCTGCTATTCACTGGGATAATTCGAGAAGATTTATAGGCTCAAAATAAAACAGGAGGTCGAGCACGGTGGCACACACCTGTACTCCCAGCAGCTTTTAAATAAAATATAAAATAGATTCGAGGATGTGGCTCAGTGGTCAAGTGCTCCTGAGTTCAAACCCCGGTACACCCCCACCCTTCTCAAAAAATAGATGAAGCAAACGTCTGTTTCATATTTATTTCTTTTCCCAGAATAGAATTTAAATCCCATCAAGCCTCTAGATCCCATTTACCAATTTACAGGAAATACAGGGGAAAAAGAACATAGTAAAAAGCGTATTGCAATTATGCCTCTCGGATGCAGTCAGCAAAATCTAAACTGTAGGGATATTATACAGAACCTAATTCCTTCAACAAATAAATTGCAAAAAGAAAAATGGAGCTGAAGAAATAACTGTTATTCAGCTTTCCATTACTTTGACAATAACTGATAATCAACTAAAAAAGAAGTAAGGATTATTTTGACTCAGGATTTCAGAGGTTTCAGTCCAAGGTCACTTGGTTGGAATGCCTTTGGGTCTGTGGCAAATAGTACATCATAGGAAGCATGTGATAGAGCACGATGCTTACCTCATGGCAGCCAGAAATCAAAGAGAGAAACAGGAAGAAACTGGAGTCCTATCATACCCTTCAAGAGCATGCTCCTGAAGACCTAACTCCCTCCCACTGGGCCTCCTGAAGGTTCCACCACCTCCCAGTAACATGAAGCTGAGGGCCAAGCCTTTAACATGTGGGCCTTTGGGAGATATTCCAGATCCAAACTATAGCAGAAACTTAGAGATCAAAAGAAATGTAAGGAAAAAAAAATCAGCAAATTGATACATGTAGACTCATTTGCATCCTGATTCAAATAAGCAATGTGAAAAACAGCATTAACAAATGTTTGTTTGTCATTTATGAGACGTTTGAAATGTGGACACTGGATATTTTTGTGGTAATGATGCTGTAGTTATGATTTTTGAGCCCTTGTCTTTTAGAAATATGTACTAAAATATTTACCGACGAAGTAAAATGGCAAGAATTTACTACAGAATAATATGAAATGGGAAAATGAGAATATAGATGAAATAAGATGAGTTGATAACTGTTGAAGGCAAATAATCAGTAATTGGCATCATTATGTGATGTTGTATACTTTTGTTTAGTTTTTAAATTTTCAAAAAGAAAAACAATAGGCACTTTTCTGGGGAAAAAAAGTTTGTTAATTATTGGAAATTTAAAATGTGTTGAAAATGAAGAAAAATTTTTATACACTAGACTTTCTTTGCTCTCACATTACCCAGCTTTTTTTCTGTTTATAGGTAAAGATAGTCATTCACCCATAGAACTAAAAGCAGCCAGGCCTGGTGGCACACACCTGAGGCAGGAGGATTGCAAGTTTGAGGCCAGACTCTACAACTTAGCAAAACCCTGTCTCAAAAAATATTTTTTAAAGTGGGCAGGGGCTGGATACGGTGGCGCAGCGTGAGATCCCAGCAGCTCAGAAGGCTGAGGCAGGAGGAGGTTCAAAACCAGCTTCAATAAAAGTAAGGTGCTAAGCAACTCAGTGAGACTCTTCTCTAAATAAAATACAAAAGCGGGCTGGAGAAGTGACTCAGTATTTGAGTACCCCTAAGTTCAATCCCCAGTACTTCCCTTCCCTGCAAAAATGTGGGCAGGGTGGAGTCTAGGGATGTAGCTCAGAGGCAGAGTACCCATGGATAACCAAATAAATAAATAAATAAACCAAAAGCAAATACTATTAATGTCAGAGGGAAGAAATTCTCATTCCAATCCTGCAAATAAATCCACCTCAGAAGTTCTTAAGAAGCTGTTCTCTTCTGATTTAGAAATGTGATCTGACCCTGGTAGAACAGACACCTGAACAACAATACTGGAAAAGTTATACCTGGGTGGCAAATCCTGGGTAACCTGATGAAATGCATTATACTATACAGGAATGTTTTGATTGCATAATTTAGATTGATGTGGTAATTATTTCATCTGAGTTCATTACATAAGACTGTTTTTTCCCAGCTACCATTTATGGACTATTTCTATGGGCCAATAACCTTTAGAACTTGTATATTTTGTCTCAATTTTTTATTTCTTATATTATCCTATGAAGTTGATATTAGGTGTTGTTTTGCCTGTTTTATAGATAAGGAAAGTGGTGCTGAGAGATTATATAACTTGTTCAAGATCAATAAAGTTACTAATAAGTACAATCAGAATTTAGTGAACACCATTTCCCTTCTGTCTCCCTATTATATATTATAATGAATATATTTGAAATGATTTTTGGAATGCTACCCAATCTCACTTCATATAAATAAGAAATTCAACCTGATCCCTATCAATGCTGTTTAGATTTAATTCTTTATCTTTTTTCATCAAAGACAAACCAATGTCAATTAAAAATGCTTCTCAGGGCTGGGGATGTGGCTCAAGCGGTAGCGCGCTCGCCTGGCATGCATGCGGCCCGGGTTCGATCCTCAGCACCACATACCAACAAAGATGTTGTGTCCGCCAAGAACTAAAAAATAAATATTTAAAAAATTCAAAAAAAAATGCTTCTCAAACTGGGCACAGTGGTACATACCTGTAATCCTAGCTACTAGGGAGAATGAAGCAGGAGAATCACAAGTTTGAGGCCAACCTGAGCAACTTAAGCAAGACTCTGTCTCAAAATAAAATTTTAAAAAGGGCTGGGAATGTAGCTCTGTGCAGGGATTCTTGGGTTCAATTCTTAGGACAGGAGAAGGGGAGTATGCTTCTCAAGGATGGATTGATTTGTCTCAGAAAATAAGGAAATCACAAAAGTTTGATTCATGAAACTTGGTCTATCAGTGCATTTCTTTGTCACTAAAACCCATAAACCATCAGAACAAAAAACTTCTTAAAGTAATTCTTTGTTTAAAATGGAAGAAAGAACCTTCCATTGACCACAAAGCTAACCGAATACCCTCTCCATTCTAGCTATTTGTTCTTCGAAGATGGGTTTTGTGCAATAGAATGGCTAGATTTTAGGGAATGATAAAGACACAGACCGTTTGTTTATCCACTCAATGTGCATCTGTTGAGTGTTTACTATGGGTCTCTGTGGAAAAAAGGGGAGGCTGGGATGTGGGGGGCATAGTCCTTGTCTCATAAATCCTATGTATATCATTGGGAAATACAGGTAATCAAATAAATAAAAGCAAAATTCGAAATTGTCTAAGTATTATTGAGGAAAAGGTCCACGTTGTATGTTAGTATATATTATAGGGACTTCACCTATTTTGGGGATAAGAATAGCATAGACACTGATTTTTTTTCTTTTAGTAGGGGGAGCCACACTTTAAGAACTTTTTAGAAAGTTCTACTTTCTGTATAATTGTGAGGATCTTAGTCCATAGGGCAAAAATTATAAAAGGCTTCTTGCATGGACCTTGCACTTATTCACTAAATATTGAATTACATTTTTTGATCTTTCAAGTTTTATATTGCCCACAATGAATTGTTTTCCCTGCTAATTTAAAATCACCTAGCAACTTGTATAGTAGCTAGTAAGTTGCATGGGAGAAAGAAGGAGGGTCCTTTTTGAGCCTATTCAAAGCTGCTTTTCTCAAATTGATAGGACATTGCCAAGGTCAGAAAGTCTAAAATTAACTCTACCAGCTGTGTTTTGGTTTGCTTCATATAGTTCATGGGCTCAGGGGGTTCAATCTGCTGGGCTTGCTTGCTGCTTCAAACCTCTGTGCTCTTAAAAAGTTTGTTTGCTTGGAGTGCATGTTGTGCACAAGACACGGTAACTAAGCAGCTTGAAAGTATATGGAAACTAAACAAATAAGTCTGTTCTTGAATCTCATAAAAGTCTAGCAACAATGTAGGGGGATGAAGGAGTCACTGCTGAGTTTGTCAGATGAGCAGCTTAACTTTTAACCTTGCTGAAGTTTCCCAGAGAGCAGGCTGCTGATGTGCTGTCAAAGATCAAGAGATGATGATGATGTTGTTTTAGGGAGCCTTTTTTTTTTTTTTTGAGTCCACCCATCTCCACAAGGTCCTTTAGCTTGAAGGACCATATATAGACATAAAGAGTATCCCAACTGGGTGCAACTTAAAAATATCCTAGGAATCAGCAGCTGTTATTTTCACCCACACAGATTCTCAGTTGGCTTAATTAAATATTTCTTAAGAGCTGTAGTCCTTTTAAGTTTTACCCTAGGTACTTATGCTGCATCCCCTACTCCATTGCCTTCCTCAGAAACAAAAGGCAGAGTGGAGGAATGAAAAATATCAGTCAAAAACACTGCAGTGTTGGCATCAATGTAAATAATGAAATGTGGAAGTCAGATCTCTGTACATGGTTTTGAATTCCTGCTTATAAGACTGCTGGAATTCAAGGTCCCCTAGCCATCTCTAGTCTTGGCCATTTGTTCTCTCTTGCCTGTAGCCATTACCACACCCACTTCTTGGCATCTCTTTCTTGTTTTCCATAGTTGTCATAGTCATAACCATAGCAACCTGAGCAGGCCACAATCCTCTTATAGCTGGAGACACAAGATACTGCTTTATACATCATAATTACGCTGTCCTGCACCAACAAGAATCTGGTCCCAGATAGTCAAACCATTTGTTTTGCCTCAGGAGAAATAGTCTAACCCTACCTAAATATCACTATCCTTGATAAGGCATCAAAGCAACCAGGAAGCACCCACAGGGCAAAAAACTAAGTACCACCTTGAAATTTAACCAACTTCCAAATCCCTTATTTATAGACTGAACCCTGGTTTCACATGAATCATTTATTTGAATACAGAATAAAATGTAAATGAAAATTATAATAGAAAAAAGATTTCTTATCCAAAATTGAACTTTTTTAAAGGAAGGGATCTTGTAATGCATCTCTCTCTCTCTCTCTCTCTCTCTCTCTCTCTCTCTCTCTCTCTCTCTCTTTCACACACACACACACACACACACACACACACACACACACACACACACAATACTGGGGATGGAACCCAAGGACACTTAACCATTGAACCACATCCCCAGCCTTTTTTTGTATTTTATTTTGAGACAGAGTGTCACTGAGTTGCTTAGAACCTTGCTTTGAACTCACGATCCACTTGCCTCTGCCTCACAAACCACAGGGATTACAAGCATGCACTACCATGCCTGGCTCTTGTAGTGCCCTTCTTATAAGAGAAATTTCTGACACCTTCCCAGAGATTCAGTCAGTCCATCAGTCAGTAACATTTAATAAACACCTACCACAAATCAGTTTCCATGCTAAGAGTGAGAATTCAAAAGAAATACACATCATAACCTCAAGGAATTCATATCTAGCAGCAGAAACTGGAATAGAAATCTTACAGAAAAAATAATCCCTCTTATAATAGGATTATATGCAAAGGGCTACAGGACACTAACTAGTGAAAAGAGGTTACTTTGAGAAAGATAAGAATCAAGGAGAGTTTTACCAATAAAGCTGTCATAAGAGGTATTAGATCTTCGGCAAGTAAAGAAGGGGTGATGGAAAGTAAAGGCAGAGAGAAGGCACTGCAGAAAGAATGTAACAATGTAAAGCTCAGGGGCACAAAAATACATATATAAACCAAGATTAGTAGTACATTAGTAGTACATTCCTGTAACCACATACCCAGGAGGCTGAAGCAGGAGAATCATAAGTTCAAGACCAGCCTCAGCAAATTAGTGATACTAACCCAAATTAAAACATAAAAAGGTTGGGGAAAAAAATTGATGGTCAATTGCCCCTAGGTTCAATCCCCAGTACCCACCCACCCCACAAAACAAGTACAGTAAAAAAAAAAAAAAAAAAATGTTGACTGCCAGAATCACATACACCTTCATTCATTCAACAAATATTTCTAAGTACTAACTATATAGCAATTACTTGGGTAAACACTGGGGATATTTTTTTTTAAGAGAAAGTGAGAGGGAGAGAGAGAGAGAGAATTTTAATATTTATTTTTTAGTTCTCGGTGGACACAACGTCTTTGTTTGTATGTGGTGCTGAGGATCAAACCCGGGCCTCACGCATGCTAGGTGAGCGCGCTACCGCTTGAGCCACATCCCCAGCCCCACTGGGGATATTTAATAGACTACAAAACAGCTCTAGCCCTAAGAAGTTTACATTCTAGTGGGGAGAAGATTTTCTGAATTTAAGTCAGTGTATAAACTCACTAGTTGTATTTACATTTTAATTATCAGTAATTATGGCATGAAAATGCCAAGCCTTATTAAAGGAATGTTTTTAAATATGAAGCTGGGTACAGTGGTGCACACCTATAATATCAGTTACACTTGAGGTTGAAGCAGGAGGATCACAAGTTCAAGGCCTGAGCAACTTAGTAAGATCCTGTCTCAAAAAAAAAAAAAAAAAAAAAAAGGATAGAGGTTATAGCTCAATGGTAGAGCACTTACCTACTTGTCTAGCGGTGTAGGGGGGAATGTATATATATATATATATACACACACACACACACACACACACAAACGTGTGTGTGTGTGTGTAAGTATTAGAAACAAAGTGGAGGAAGTAGAGATAAAAGACCTTCTAACCACCATGTAGATGATAATTTCAATGTTCATTTGAACTTGCTTCTGCTGAAAACAAAAAATCACAAATCCAATCCTATGGGAGGTACTCTAAATACAGCTAGAATACAACCTTTAGCTGTGAACTCAAGACTGCATGGAAATTAGCAGGTCTAAAATTAAAGCAGGTATATGTGTATTTGTATGTGGGGGTAAAGTAAAAATGGACCCATAACTCTGTTTCTAAGAAAAAAGCCTTCTTCCCCTTCTCCCTTGCCTCCTGCCTCCCTCTGGCAACCTCCAGGGACCTGGTATCATCTATCAGAGTCACTCTCACAGGGCTGTCATGCTTGTAATTTCCATAAATCTTACCTGGATCATCAACATCTCTCACAGTACCACAACATGGCTCAAAAGGCCAGTTCCTCCCAGGAGACCTTATGTGGTTACTCTGGATAGGACTGAAAGCAGCTCTTTGTTTGCTGTGATATCCTGGGGCCAATTGTGGCTGCCTGTCCTGCCAGGGCTCATGGAGAGCTTACGTAATCATGGAAGCACATGAGAAGCTAAGCCAATTCTGGAAAGAGACCACAGAATCTTCAGGAAATGAAAGGAACTAATATTTATTTTCTGCTGTGTATATAATTTTCTGCCAATAATCTTGCAAGACTCTTTATGCCTCATTTAATTTTCACCACAACCTTGTGACACAGATATTATTGTCCCGGTTCTATGGATGACGAAATTTAATTACATCTAATACGAGACCTATTGTAAATAGTAGATCTAGGTCTATCTAATTAATGTAGAATCAAACTATCTTAGAGTATTTTATTATTGAAGAATTTGGAGTTTTTAATTTTTTTATTCTAATTTGTTATATATGACAGCAGAATGTATTACAATTCATATTACACACATAGAGCACAATTTTTAGGATAATGATGTCCATCTCATTCCACCATCTTTTCTACCCCATGCCCCCTCCCATTCCCTCCTACCCCTTTTCCCTATTTAGAGTTCCTTTAATCCTTCCTTGTTCCCCCTCCCAACCCCACTATGAATCAGCCTCCTTATGTCAGAGAAAACATTTGGCATTTGGTTTTTGTGGGTTTGGCTAACTTTACTTAGCATTATATTTTCCAACTCCATCCATTTACGTGCAAATGCCATGATTTTATTCTCTTTTATTGCTAAGTAATATTTCATTGTGTATATATACCACATTTTCTTTATCCAGTCATCTAGTTTGGTCCCACAGTTCAGCTATTGTGAATTGTGCTGCTATACATACATTGCTGGTGGGACTGCAAATTGGTGCAGCCAATATGGAAAACAGGATGGAGGAGATTCCTTCGAAACCTGGAAACCATTTGACCCAGCTATTCCACACCTTGTTCTATACCCAAAGGACTTAAAAAACAGCATACTACAGGGACACAGCCACATCAGTGTTTATAGCAGCACAATTCACAATTGCTAAACAGTGGAACCAAGAATTTGGATTTTTAAGTGGTACAAAAACAGATGTAGGGCTGGGGCTGTGGAAGAGCGCTTGCCTAGCATGTGTAAGGCACTGGGTTTGATTCTCAGCATCACTTATAAATAAATAAAATAAAGGTCCAAGGGCTGGCGTTGTGGCTCAGTGGTAAAGTGCTCACCTAGCATGCATGAGGCACTGGGTTCCATCCTCAGCACCACATAAATACAAAATAAAGATATTGTGTCCACCCAAAACTAAAAAATAAATATTAAAAACAAATAAAATAAAATAAAGGTCTATTGACAACTAAAAAAATATTTTAAAAAAGCAGTATAATACTAAATCATAAGTTAGGTAAGTTCTTTCCTTTAAAATTTATTTTCATTTCTTCTGATCATATCAAGAAGAAAGGTGATTTTTTTTCATTGAAACATAATATTTTATTATTGTACTGTACCCATCTTTGCTGGGTACAGTACAATAATTTGGTGCATGTATTTAATGTGTAATAAACAAATCAGAGTAATAAATAATATCATCTCTTCCAACATTGATCATTTGTTTGTGTTGAGAAGTTTCATACTCTTGTAGCTATTTTGAAATATATTGTCTTGAATCATTATAACTTATAGTTATCCTACCAAGTTGTAGAAAACCTGAACTTCCTCTGTCTGGTGCCTTTTATCTCACTGCTTTCTGTTCCCCCATGCTCTCTTCTTCCAGTCTTTACTGACTACTACACCACTCTGTTTTTCTAGGAGATTGATTTTTTAGTTTTCACATAAGAGTGAGTCTTTCTGGCTTAATTTCCTTAACATGATGGAGAAGGTCTTGGTTTGATGCTAGTATGTCTTTAAATCCTGATAGGCCAGGTGCAGTGACACACAACTGTAATCCCAGCAGTTAAGAGGCTGAGTCTAGAGGATCGTTAGTTCAAAGACAGCCTCAGCAACTTAGCAAGGCCCTAAGCAACTCAGCTCTTGTAGTAAATATTACTATTTACTCTTATTGAATTTACTCCTATGTTTTCCTGCTACATAGCACATGTGATACTTATAGTTTCCACTTATAGTAGTGATATAAAGTATAGCAGATAAGTCAAGCTCCAATTTCTAGCGTCCTGTTATCCAGGTTCAGCTATTTACTAGCTACTTGAAATTGAACAGTTAATTAACCCTTGTTTTCCACACTTGTAAGATAAATTTGATGGCAGTTATCTATTAAATATGTAGATTCCAAGAAATATTGCATTTTATTTCAAGCACTTAGAACAATATTTAAAATATGTGTTTGTTCAGTGTTAGTTATTATGAAGTTTATAAGAAAATGAAGTGACTCAGGAGGCTGAGGCAGGAAGATCACAAGTTCAAAGCCAGCCTCAACAAAAGTGAGGCACTAAGTAACTCAGTGAAAACATGTCACTAAATAAAATACAAAATAAGTATTGGGGATGTGGCTTGGTGTTTGAGTGCCCCTGAATTCAATCCCCAGAACATCCCCACCAAAAAAAAAAAAAAGAAAATGAATCGTCTTCAATCAGGATTTCTTAGCCTTGACACTGCTGATATTATGAACCAGATAACTCCTTGTTGTAGAGGCTGTGCTGTTTATCAGTTATGTTTAACATCTCTAATCTCTATCCAATACATGGTTATCTTGCTCCCTTTCCCAGTTATAACAAACACAGATCCTAATATTGTCAAATGTTCCTAGGAAACAACGTCATCCAAGATTGAGAATTTCTGATTTAAAGGAAAATGTTATGTTTATATTGTACTTAGAGCCAGGTGTGGTGGTGTGCACCTGTAATCCCACAGAAACAGGAGGCTAAGGCAGGAGGATCACAATTTAGCAAGACCCTGTCTCAAAATAAAAAATAAAAAAGATATGTAGCTCAATGGAAAGTACCTCTGGGTTCAATCCCAGTAAGGCGGGGGCAGGCACATGTTGTATTTCAAGATGACAAACATCCAAAGGTATTATGGGAAATACCTGCAGTTTGGAAAACACTGCTCTAAGTCAATGCTATTCTAAAATTAATGCTAAAAGTAAGAATTTACTGTTTGTACTTGTTGGTTTATGAATACACCCTAAGTTTCCTATTAAAACTAAAAGTATTCTAACAACTTAAAAAGGAGCCAGGACCAGGCACAGTGGTGCATGCTTGTAATCCCACTGAGTTGGGAGGCTGAAGCAGGTGGATCATGAGTTCCAGACCAGCAAAATCTGGTGTCTTAATAGGCCCAAAAATGTCTTTAAAAGGTCTGGTGGGTGATTCTAGACTCCAGGCTGTTCTGGAACACTCAGACACAGAGTTGTACTCTGCATTGATCTAGTTAGAAGAGGTGTTCCTACTTTCTTCTGTTCTACCCCAAACAACAAAATTATTTTTGCATTTGTAATCTAAATTGCCTGGGTGGATAAGCTCAGTGACCTAACTAATGACTCCTCATCTAAAGGGATGAATCCTTTACCCAGGCCACATCAGAGGCTAGTGGTCAGTTTGTGAGGAGACTGCTCCTGATCTTCATTAATAATGTCTTTCATGGCCTAAATGAATATCATTTCATGCTATACAGTGTTCTTGAAATCAAAGTTGATATTTTAAATAAATGGAAATATATTACTATTATATGTAAATATCTGTGTTGCCTAGTTAAAGTATAAATTTAATGCAATCCCCTAACCCACAAAGGTACCCACAGGATGGGAATTTCAAAAAACAATTGACCAAATTTCCAGAAAAGCTGAAATATACAAATTCAGCTAGGAAAATTCTAAAAAATAAGGGGAGAAAGGGAGAAAAGAAGATACCAGATACATTACTTAGTTACAATGTTTAAAAGGTTGAAAAGAAAGCAAGATCAATGGAAAGCATACAAAGGAGAGAAATAGAAAAATAGTTAATGCAGGAAAATAGATTATTAAATAAATGGTGCTGGGACAACTGGATAGCTACCTGAAAAATTTTAGTCCTTCTTTAATTTCTTCTAGAACATGAAACCTCAAATGATCAAAGATTTAAACATAAAAAATAGAATTCTATATGGAACTATGGAAAAGCAAAGGTTGTTTTTTGTTTGTTTGTTTGTTTTGTTTTTCTGCTTTTTTTTTTTTTTTTTTTTTTTGCTGGTTCTGGGGTTGAAACTAGGGCCTTTTACATGCAAGGCAAGCATTGTACCACTGAGCTACATCCCCAGCCCCAGAAGAATTTTTGTTGTTGTTTTGTGTTACTGGAGACTGAACCTAGGGATGCTCTACCACTGAACTACACCTCCAGCCCTTTTCATTTTGAAACAGGATCTTGCTAAATTGCCCAGGCTTGTCTGGAACTTGAGATCTTACTGCCTTAGCCTCCTAGTCACTGGGATTATAGGCATTTGCCACCAGGCTCAGCTAGAAGAATTTTAAATCTTATTAGAAAGGCTTTCCGGGTTGGGGATGTGGCTCAAGCGGTAGTGCGCTCGCCTGGCCTGCGTGCGGTTGGGGTTCGATCCTCAGCACCACATACCAACAAAGATGTTGTGTCTGCCAAATACTAAAAAATAAATATTAAAAATATTCTCTCTTTCTCTCCCTCTCTCTCACTCTCTCTTTAAAAAAAAAAAAAAGAAAGGCTTTCCAAGCTTAAACTAACTCCAAAATCTGAAATCCATGCACATATATACACCAGATACTAATAAGTGTTATACATGAAAACAATATGGTTGATAATAAAAAAATAACAAAAATTTTGTCTACAAATTGGAAAAAATATTTGCAATATGTTGCATATGTAGTGCTAATTTCTTTACTATATAAACAACTCTTGTAATTCAGTAAGACAAAAGATTGCAACACAATTTTAAGGAAAAGTAAATAAAGAAAATAGTCTGTAGCTATAAAATAAATGAGACAGATCTATGTAAATTGATTATAAATTATCTTTCAGGTACATGAGTAAGAAAAAAGCAAAATAGAAAAATAATATAGCAGTCTATTACTTGTCAAAAAATAAGGAAGGGGTAGTATTTGAAAGACCATGTATATTAGTTTCCTATTGCTGCAACAACAAATTACCACAAATTTACTGGATTAAAACAACACAAATTTATTTTTCTATGGTTCTGGAGACTAGAAATCTGAAATGGATTTCATTGGGCTACAATCAAGGTGTTATTAGGGATGCATTTTGGAGGCTCTAGAGGAGAATTCATTTCCTGGCTTTTTGTAGCTTCTACAGGCTGTCTGCAATCCTTGGGCTTATGGTCCCACATCATTCTAACAATCATAACTTTGTTTCTGTAATCACACCTCCTTCTCCAACTCTTCTCTCTTTCTTCTGTGTTTTAAGAACTCTTGTAATTACACTGGACCTACCCAGACAATCCAGGATAATTTCACCATCTTAAAAGCCTTAATTTGATAACATTCACAAAATTGCTTTTGCTATATAAAGTAATAATAATAGTGACAGGTTCCAAAGAGCAGGATATGAACACCTTTGGGGGACCATTATTATACCTGTCACACCAGACAAGCTGATGAACTAAAAAGAATCAACTACTGAAAGCAATGGGATAATTTGTTAAGAGTTGCTGGGTATAAAATGAGCACACAAAAAAGAAATAAACTAATCATTAAGCAACCAAAATGATAAACTACATAGAAATTATATGTTATTGCTTATGCAAGAAAACAGGAAAACATTTTGGGGAAGGCAAAATAGCAATCTGAAGATCAGAAGTGCACAGGGTACCTCACATTGGCATAAGAAAGCCCTGTGGCTCTCTGTATTGGCATCCCATTTTTCAGTCATCCACCAGGTAATAGAGGTTACTGTGCATTTCATTTTCATTTAAAAAAAAATTTTTAGTTGTTGATGGACCTTTATTTTTTTATTTACTTATGTGTGGTGCTGAAAATCAAACCCAATGCCTCACACATGCTAGGCAAGCATTCTACCACTGAGCCACAACCCCCCAGCCCCTGTACATTTCATTTTAATACCTCAATGATTTTGTTGTAATTCTAGGATGTCATTTATGAAAAATAAAACTTTTTTAAGTTAAAGAAAAAGTACACAGGATAATTATTTTCCAGTGTATCCCTTTGGTATCATTTAAGTCATTTCATATCCATCTCCTATACATTAAAATAGTTAGCTGTATCTAATTTTGTCCTTTCCAGTTTGTGCTAAGTAGTATGATTTATCTCCATTTTTTTGAAATATTTACTTTTTAGTTGTAGTTGGACACAATACCTTTATTTCACTTATTTATTTTTATGTGGTCTTGAGGATTGAACCCAGGGTGTCACACGTGTGAGATGAGTGCTCTACCACCGAGCCACAACCCCAGCCCCTGATTTATCTCCATGTTGTAGATAGGGTAACTGAGATTACCAGTTTCATCTATTGAAGTCTGAATCTAATCTTGTCACTGCCTCTTTAATATTCTGTATAAATCATTTTGTTTTGTTTTAGTTTTTAAACTATCAATTATCCAACTCCCCTTCCTATTTTGGGGAAGGAAATCTGATATTATGTATGATTTTGGTAGGATTCAGCATGATCCATTTTTTACTGTGGAAATTCAAGAGGGAAGAAACTGGATCATCCTGCCCAGGGCATTGACTCTGGAGGCAGTTCCCCTGAAAACAGAGAGCACTTAGATCTATTCATAGGAACGTACAGAAGCATCCCTAAAATGGGGGAGACCATTCTGCTCTAACTAAACAATGTTTATTATACTTTGTGGGTTTTGACTGGGAGAAGTTCTTTTTGTTTCTTTTTTTCTATTTTCCTAGTCTTACTCTCAGATTCCTGCTGATCTTATGAGTCCCATGAAGCTCTTCAAGGATATTCTTCCTCCAACCATTTTCTTGCAACAGAAAGCCCTTATTTCAGATAGCACTCAAGCCTCTTAGAAAGCCAAGCAAGGTGCCACCTTATTTTCTTAGGCCTCTCTCTTGTCTACCTCGTCCTTAATATATATCTGGATTTTTCATAGTTTCACAAACATGCCGATCTGGTTTGAATGGCCCCTCCAAAACTCATGTTGAATTTCATTGCCACTGTGACAATATTAAGACATGGGACCTTTAAGAAGTAATTCGATAATGATAATCTGCCTCATGAGTAAATTAATGCCATTACTGTGGGAGTGGTTCCTGATTAAAAGGGCAAGTTCAGTCAGATTTCCTGTTTTGCATGTGTTTAACTTGCCCTTCTGCCATGTAATGATGAAATAGGAAGGCCCTCACCAGAAGCTGTGCTCTTCAATTTCCCAGCCTCAACTGTAAGCCAAATAAGCTTCTATTGTTTATATATTACCCAGTCTGTGGTATTCTGTTATAGCAATAGAAAATTACAAAGACAAATTACAGCTTTTTAGTCCTCCATACTTATCTAGAATGCTTTCTTACTTATATAAAGAGGCAACTTCTTTTTGAACTTTAAATAACTACTTAATTCAATTATAATTTCTGTAAATAACTTCACGGTACTTTCTCTTCTCCTATCATGTATTATAGTAATTCTAATGTTACATTTTAAATATTTGAAATATTCTTTTAAAAATAATTTTAGTCACCAATGGATTTTTTAAATATATTTTTATTTGTAGATGGACACAATATCTTCATTTTATTTTAAAATTTTTATGTGGTGCTGAGGATCGAACACAGTGCCTTATGTGTGGGAGGCAAGTGCTCAAATATTGAGCCACAACCCCAGCCCAATATTTGAAATATTCTGTATCAGACTGACAAGTCCTTAGAAATATCAGACCATCAGGGTCTGGTCTTACAGCAAAGTAATGTTTCTTAGGAAATATTTGTGGACTAAATTTGTGAAGTTAGTTAAATGTATTTTTGATGATTCAGGATTATTTTGGGGCTAAGAATGTAGTTTGCTGTATAGCTCAGTGAAACAGCATTAACCTAGCATGTGAGAAACCTTCAGTTCAGTACCCAGTAGACAAAACAATAACAACAAAAAGTTATTGCTGGGTGTGGTGGCACACACCTGTAATCCCATGAACTAGGAGGATCACAAGTTTGAGGCCAGCCTCAGCAATTTACTAAGGCCTTGTGACAAAATCAACAAATAAAAAGGGCCAGTGATGTAGCTCAGTGGTAAAATTCCCCTGGGTTCAATCCCCAGTACCAAAAAAAGATTATTATTATAAACACCCTCCATGTTTTGCCTGCTTCAAAATAGCTTTTTAGGGTGATTTATTCCTTTAAAACAATCACAAGCATGTTTATAACTCGAGCTACTCAGGAGGCCAAGGCAAGAGAATCACAAGTTCCAGGCCAACCTGGACAATTTAGTGAGACCTGCCTTAAAATAAAATGAAGGGGAAAAAACGGGATTAAGGGCTGGGATATATTTTGGTGATAGAGCGCTAGCCTAGCATGTGTCCTGGGTTCAATCCCCACTACCAAAAAATTGGCAGCTTAAAAAATAGTTTCTCATATATTTTCTTGGTGGATTATTGTTGTTATCACACATGCTAAACTAGGGTAATAAGTTTCAGAGAGATTGAATAACTTTAATCTAGCAGTTATCTAAGATTTATACCCAAGCACTGTTTTGTTTTGTTTTTACCTTGCTTGATCTGATCTACCACTATGTGGTAAATACTATTATTATCTCCATTTTGTAGTTGGGGAACTGAGATCACCAGTCAATAAATGATAAAGCTGATATTTGAACAAGATCTGTTGGCATGAAATTAGCATCCCAAATTATTATGATGCACTCATAAATTTATCATAACCTCTTACTGATTTTTTTTTTAATTTTTGTTACTCTTTTTGTTTGTTTGTACTACTAGAGATCAAACCCAGGGGTGCTCTACCACTAAAATAAACCCTCAGAACTTTTTATTTAATTTTTAAATTTTGAGACAAGGTCTCACTAAGTTGCTGAGACTGGCCTCAAATTTGGGGTCCTCTTGCCTTAGCCTTCCCCAGCTGCTGGATTAGAGGTGTTTGCCACTGTACCTGGCTACCTCATACTGACATTTTTTTTTTTTTTTTGGTTCCAGGGATTGAACTCAGGAGCACTTGACTGCTGAGCCACATCCCCAGCCCTATTTTGTATTTATTTAGAGACAAGATCTCTCTGAGTTGCTTAGGGCCTTGCTAAATTGCCGAGGCTGGCTTTAAACTCAGGGGCACTTGACCACTGAGCCACATCCCCAGCCCTATTTTGTATTTATTTAGAGACAGGGTCTCTCTGAGTTGCTTAGGGCTTTTCAAAGTGCTGAGGCTGGCTTTGAACTCACGATCCTCCTGCCTCAGCCTCCTGAGCTGTTGGGATTAAATTTACTGGTATTTGTCAATATCAGGAGGAAATGAATGTATATCCATGGGTTCAGGAACATCTTTCATGAGAAAAGAAAATCTTATTCACTTCTTGATTTTCAAATCCTGTTGTATAAAAGCCCCCCAATAAGCATCCCCCCAATAAGCATCTTTTTAAATAAATTTATTCGAGTTAGTTTGAGTTAACCAAAGCAATTGATCAAAAAACAAGATTAAGTTGTCAATGAAGCACTGGAACGACCTGAATATGGTAATGATTTGGAAGTCACTTTTCTTCACTTGAGTTCAGCAGTTGAGCTCATCTATCGCAGGGAAAAAAAAAAAAAAAAGATAACTAGCTGGCTTCATAAAACTTCCATAGAATGGCTACACTGTAAAATGCTTTTATAGTATTAAATAGCTGAAACTATAAATAGATGGAACTTTTACCAAAGAAACAAAACTCAGCTTCAGAAAAGCTGCTAAACTCTAGACTGCTTTTTAGTAATTATCCTGTTGAAGGCCTCCTTTTATTAATGTATATTTCTTTTCTTTACTGCAGCCTATATTCTTTAAAAAAAATTTTTTTTAGTTGTCGATAAGACCTTTATTTATTTTTTTTAATGCAGTGCTGAGAATTGAACCTAGGGCCTCACACAAGCTAGGCAAGTGCTCACCACTGAGCTATAACTCCAGCCCTACAATTTATATTCTTTTTTTTTTTAATATTTTTAGTTGTAGATGGACACAATACCTTTATTTTATTTATTTATATGTGGTGCTGAGGATCAAACCCAGTGCCTTACACATGCTAGGCAAGTGCTCTACCACTGAGCTACAACTCCAGCCCCCTATATTCTTTTTAACATTTATTCATGTATATGTATGTATCACACAAAAGGCTAGAAAACTCAAATTTGCCTGTATCTTTGACAGTAAAAGAAAGCCCCCTTTTAGCCTGCTCACTAATCATTACAGCACAATAATTACCAGTGCATGGATGTTCATGTAGTGTCAGGAGAATGGTTAAGAATTTGACATTAGCTGCATGCAATGGCAGAAACTTGTAATTCCAGCCACTCGGGAGGCTGAGGCAGGAGGATTACAAGTTTAAGGCCAATCTTGGCAACTTAGTGAGATCCTATCTCTAAATAAAAAATAAAAAGATCTGGGGATGTGGCTCAGTGGTAGAGTGTCCCTGGGCTCTATCCCCACTACCAATAAATAAATAATCGACTTCACTCCTTTAGTTCATTCCATGCACACTTCCTGAGCACTTACCATGTACCTCATACTCTATAGGTAGTAAATATATGTTAATGAACTATTTTGACATGGTTTCTTCCCTCATTAAGATCATGTCTATTGGTATATAGCCTCATTATTTTATTATTTTATTTTTAACTTATATAACCAGGGTCTTCATGAAACATTGTAAAGTTAGTATAACATGTAAACTTTCCAAATATATTTCCTCAAAAAATAAGGGGCCAAATATAATGTTTGAACATTAGTCCTGAAACACTAATGTGGTCTAAAAATGACATTTGTAGTAAGAAACCTGGCTTCAGTCCTTGCTCAACTCTACTGGCTATGGGACTTTGGGAATGCCACTGAATCTCAGTTTTCTAATTTAACAAATGGGTTAATATTTAACTTGTATGACTGTTGTAAAGATAAGTGCATAAGAAACTCTAATCATCATTATAAATAAGTAGTTATAGCTCTTTCTTTTCTCCTTTGTGGCTGGGGTTCCCAAGTAGTACTTTAAAGAAAAATAATCTCCAAGTTTCCTATTTTCCTTCTAAGTTTTTGGAAGTGTAGTCTTATGGAAAACTAAATGAGGGCTGGGGATGTAAGTCAGTGGTACAGAGTTTGCTTAGCAAACTTGAGGCCCTGGGTTCAGTCCTTAGTACCCCAAAACAAAAACGAAAACAAAACCCTTAATGACTATCACTTTATTACTAATGTTCTTATTGATTTGTTATGTAAATTTGGAAGTTACTTTAATTTCTGTGAATTTTTATATTTCATATATATATATATTAAAGTCCTCTTTTTAAAAGCTCCAATATATATAAAAGTTTGCATTCAATAAATTTATCCTACTTTTTTTGTGTGTGCATGTGTGTATGAGACAGAGTTTCATTATGTTGCTTAAGGCTGATCTCAAACTCTTGGGCTAAAATGATTCTCCTGATTTAGCCTCCCAAGCATCTGGGACTGTAGGCACAGATACAGTCCACACCCAGCTATTGGTTGTCTTTTTTTTTTTAATTAAAAATCATTAGCCTAGTCTCACAAAACCATATATAGAAAAATATCTTTTAATATTTTTCTTCTTTTTAAAAAATATTTTTAGTTATAGATGGACCAATACCCTTATTTTATGTTTTTATTTTTTAATGTGGTGCTGACGATCAAACCCAGTGCTTCTCATGTGCTAGGCAAGCACTCTACCACTGAGCAACAACCACAGCCTCAATAATTTTCTTCTTAATTAATTATTATTATTATTATTATTATTGGTGCTAAGGAGTGAACCCAGGGCCTTGTGCATGCAAGGCAAGTACTCTACCAACTGTGCTATATACCCAGCCCTCATCATTTTTTAATGCTAAAGTATTTCAAAGTGAATTAGAGCATATTAGTCCACTGTTTCAGTGTACATCTCTAAGAAAAATATTTCCTGTATACCAAAATAAAATGATCACATAATAAAAAAATTCCTTAGTACAATCTAAAACCTAATCTGTAAATTTTAGAAGAAAATTTTCCAGTTATTGCCCAAAATCTTTTTATAGGACCATGCTTAGTATCTGGTTGCTATGTCTATATATCTCTTTCCCTTAACCAGAAAGCAATACTTAAAGCTGAACCTTACTTGCTGCCACCTTGTGAGACAGTTCAATTCCAGGGCAACAGGAGTGAGGGAAAAGGGAAGCAAAGGCAAGGAAACTGGGAAGTGAATTTGCCAAAGGAACCATCACTTTTATCAAGGGTGACTAATTTCTTGTTCCTATGGGGCCATCTTCTGGGAGGTTGGATGAACAAATGTGTTTCAGGAAAGTCCATCAGGGAACAAGGAGGAATATATCTGCCAGTTCTTATTTCCTATTTGTACCATGAGGCATTACCACCCTTGATTTCTAGGTTACAAATGCACAGGTGCCCAACAGACCAAAGCATCTCATGCCTTATTATCACAGGAGAGCTCTGGACAGGAGATCAGTTGAGAAACACTAGCACAACAAACTGTGGTCAGGTGGGATATATGTGAGACTGTCCTGATGTAAGTGTTACGTGGAGTTGCTCTCTACAGCTTGCCACAATTCTTCTCTTGTTCTGAGTCAGAACAAGTGGCCAAAGGCCACGAGATAGAAAGAAGGGTGTTTGATATAATCTTTAAATCTAGACTTGTTCCCCTTTCTTTTTCCATGACATTGACCTGATGAAGGGATCCAGTGTCCTACAGAATGTGCCCCATTTAGAATTTGTCCAATGGCTTCCTCATGAAGTCACTTAGCTTGTTCTTCTACCCCCTGTAAAATGGAAGTTCAAGATAAGGCTTGCAGAGATCCAAGTTAAACATTTTTGTATATAATACAATGATAGTGTATGGTTTATTTCATATCACAGTAGGACACACATTATCTTGTCTCACTAACAGTGAAGCTGAAATTGACCACTGGATTAAGGTAACACTTTGTAACCCTATAATAATACATAATCTAAAAATAGAGTAAAATTTTAAATTAACATGCAGAAAGGGGGTTGGGTTGTGGCTCAGAGGTAGAGTGCTCACCTACCATATTGTGAGGCATTGGGTTCGATCCTCAGTACCACATAAAAATAAAATAAAGAGATTGTGTCCACCTATTACTAAGAAATGAATATTTTTTAAAAAAAGATGCAGAAAGGAATTGCAGCTGGAGAACTGTATAGTTTTTTGGTGGGGAGAGTATTTATTTATTTGGTATCGGGGATTGAACCCCTGAGCATTTTAACACTAAGCTATATCCCCAGTCCTTTTTAAATTTTTTTAAGTTTGAGACACTGTCTCACTAAGTTTCCCATGCTGGCCTTGAATTTGAGATCCTCCTGTCTCTTGAGTTTTTGGAATTAAAGGTGTGCACCACCACACCTGGTAAGAACTATAAAGTTTACTTTGAAAATCTAAGTCTCACTAATCTGGTAGATTTAAGTGATTCTAAGTAATCATTGGCTAGCTTGGATCTGGTGGTAATGAGATGACAATAATATGATCATTTTCCTGGATTCACCTGTACTTTTATAGTATGGATTTTATAAATTATATAGTACTGAATGTATAAACATAATAGTATTCTACATAGGCACTAATAATAGTGCTCGATAACCACTGAATATTAACAAGCATTTAATAGTAAGTAATTTTTATATTGTAGCCATTTTAAAGTGCTTGGCATGTATTAACTCCTTTTATCTTCATAACAATAGTGAGTTGGGTATAATTATTTTTCTCCTTTTATAAATCGTGAACCTAGAGCAAAGGTTTTTCTTTCTACTTTAAATGCTCTTTTCTCAGATATCCACAAGGTTATCCCCTTTCTTCCTTCCAATTTTTGTTCAATATTACCTTCTTATAAATGTTTATGTCACCACTAAAAGCTGAAATTTTCCCTTTCCTCTAGTGCTTGTCTCCCTTATTCTGCACTATTTCCCTTCTCCATAACTCTTGTCTTCTCTGACGACATATTAATGTGTCAACTTGGCTAGCTGAACCACATCTCCCCCAATTGTCTTCTCTGTATGTTTGTAGAATGGTCACAAGAGAGATTTTGTTGAGATCTGGGAGGCAGAAGGGAAGCAGCAGCCACATGGTTTTCAGTCTCAGATGGTCAAATCAGATGCATTAAGAGTTGCTGCACTTTATACATGTGTCACTCTTTTTTCTGCCCGTCTTTGGTGTGTGGCACACATTTCTGTGTCTCCTCACTACCTCCTTCAGTTTATCTGATTCCTGGACCAGTGAATGTTTAGCTTCTGGATGAGGGATGCCAGCTGCATCTGTAGGATACTTACCTCATTAAAGTTGGAGGTGAGGCTGGGCATGGTGGTGCATGCCTATAATTCCAGTGACTCATGCCTATAATTCCAGTGACTCGGTTGCCTGAGGCAGGAAGATAATAAGTTTGAGTTCAGCCTGGGCAGTTTAGCAACTGCCCCCAGGACAACTACACCCCCAGGACATTGATGAGAAAGGAATGGAATCCTAAAAATTAGGATGAGTACAGTTAATCAAAGTCTAAAGCTGGAGACTTTAAAAAAATATTTTTAGCTGCAGATGAACACAATACCTTTGTTTTACCTATTTTTATGTGGTACTGAGGATCAAACCCAGTGCCTCATACATGCTAAGCAAGTGCTCTACCACTGAGCCACAACTGCAACTTTAAGCTGGAGACCTTTGAACTTTTAATTTCTGACAAGCCTTCTTTGCTAGTAAAGACAGTTCTTCCACCTTTGTCTGAGATGGTTAGTTTCCCCTTGCCTATAATGGGTTCTCATGAGGTAGCTACCTTGTAAGAGACTACTAAGCATCTTCAAGACCTGTTCTCAGTGCCTTATTGTTTGTAGACATATAACCAGACTCACTGTAGTCCCCCTGTCACAGTAAGGGCTTATGGAAGTCAGGTGATCAATGGAAGTTAGGTTCTGATTTATTTCACACTGGGCCTAGGGAGTTCTCCTACCTATCTTGTGGGTTATTTTACCAGTTCCATAATGTAAAATTGTAATAGATGTACCCAACAATTAGCAGAGTTTATGGGTTTATTGACCTATGAAGTAAGAGATATTATGGTAGAAAAATCCAGGTGGAAGCTACTAGAACCACACTTTCTTGTAATTACAGTAAATAAAATGCATACTGCATTCCTGGAGGGAGTACAGCAATTAGTGTCACCATAAAGGACTTGAAAGATGTAAGGATGGTGAGTCCTATCACATCCCCACTCAACTTACCTAATTCAATCTTTGCAGAAGACAAAGGGATCTCGGATAATGACTATTGGTTATCATAAACTTAAGCAAATAATGATTCCTGCTGGAGCTGCTGTTTCATGTCATTTGGTAACTAGAGAAAAATCACAACTAAGAGCTACATAAAATCATTCTCTGGGATATCTGTCACCTAGCTGGTGGCAGATTTATTATGTTGGGCAACTTTTATCATGGAAGGTGTGGCAGTGTGTCCCCACTGGAATGGATAGTGTGTATATGGATTTTCCTTCCCTGTTTATAAAGCTTTTGCCAAAACCACCATTTAGGCACCTACAGAATGGCTTATTCACTCTCATAATATTTCACACATAGCATCACTTCTATAAAAGGAAGTTGTTTTGTTTTGTTTTTGCAGTACTAGGGATTGAACCAGGAGCGCTCATATACCATCATGCCTGGCTTTGTTTTTCTTTATTTTACTTAAGACTCCAGAAAAACTAGAGTAAACTTTTACTTTTATAGTCAATTGAATTTTAACAGGGGTGCCAAGACCATTCAATGGGATAAAAAATAGTAACTTCAACAAATGGTCCTGGAACAACTGGATATAAACATGCAAAAAGAGCGAACTTAGTACCAGATGTAATGGCACGTGCTTATAATATTAGAGACTCTGGAGACTGAGGCAGAAGGATTTGCAAATTTGAAGCTAGCCTCAGCCACTTAGTGAAACCCTGTCTCAAAATAAAAATTAAAAGAACTGGAGTTAAAGCTCAGTGTTAGGTTATTCCTTAATAATTCTAGCCCAGTTGCAGGGGGAAAAATGGACTATGACTCTTTTATAGCACCATACACAAAAATTAAGTCAAAATAGACTATACACTTAAATGTAAGAGCTAAAACCAGAAAATTTCTAACTCTCTTTTTTCTTTTTCCAGTGCTGGCAATGGACCCCAGGGCCTGTGCATGCAAGGCAAGCATTCTACCATTGAGCTACATCCCCAGCCCCTAAAACTAGAAAACATTTAGAGAAGAAAACAGATAAAATAAGTAGGTCTCCATGACCTAGGTTAGAGCAAAGACTTATTAGACATGGCACCAAAAGCACAATACAAAATATGCTTCATCAGAGTTAAACAAACAAACAAACAAAAAAACCCCAAACAACTCCCTTTTCTAAGGATACTATCAAAAAGTGAAAAGATAACCCGTAGTGTATCAGATTATTGTGCATGCCATGACAAAACACCATAGCTTGAATGGCATTAAAAAACAAAAACCAAATTTAGTTTTTCACAGTTCTGGAGAAAGTCCAAGATCAAGATTCCATCAGGATTGATTTCTTCTGAGGCCTCTCTCCTTGGCTTGCATATGGCCATCTCTCTGGCTTCTGACATGGCTTTTCCTTTGCCAGCACCTCCCTGGTATTACTTTGTGTGCCCTAATCTGACAGTCATTAGGTTGGATTAGGGCCTACCCTATAATGGTCTCATTTTTACCTAATTACCAGTATCATCTGTTGTAGTCCACTCTTTCTCCATTAAATGGTGTGGCACTTTTTTTCTTTTTTTTTTGAGGACTGGGTATCTAACCTAGGGCCTCACTCATGTTAGGTAAGCACTCCACCACTGAGCTACATCCCCAGCCCTACCTGGAACTCTTGTTAAAACCAGTTGAGAATACATCTATTTCTGGACTTTTAATTCTTTTTCACTGGTTCATATATTCCTCCTGCCAACATCACACTGTATTGGTTACAATAGCTTTGTAATTATTTTTAAAAATTCTTTATTTGGGCTGGGGATGTGGCTCAAGCGATAGCACTCTCACCTGGCATGTGCGGGGCATTGGATTTGATCCTCAGCACCACATAAAAAAAATTAAATAAAGATGTTGTGTCCACTGAAAACTAAAAAATAAATAATAAAAAATTCTCCCTTCTGCAGCTGATCCAGATGTCAATGATTGTCTCAAAAACAAAAAATTCTCCCTCTCTTTAAAAAATTTTTTAAAAAATTCTTATTTACAGGACTCCAGTTGAGCTTAGTGGTAAAATGAATTTACAATGTTTTGGTTTTGATACCTAGCCTTACACACAAATACATACACAGAGCTGACCATGTTTAAAGATAAATATATAAATCATTTGTTTAACTGATACATATTAAAATTATACATATTAATGATGTACTGTGTGTTGTTTTGATCACATGTATGCATAGCATTCAAATCAACTTCAATGTATTTTATCTACTCAAACATTTATCTTTTTTTTTTCTTTTTTGCCAAGGTCTCGGCTTGGCACCAGAATCACGAGCCACCACACACCTTTGTAGGTTCAAACAGCAATTCTTTATTCCTGCTCTCACACCGCCTCCACACAGGTCCAGGGACAATCACGTTCTGCCGTCTCCCGCACAATTCACCTACTCCACGAGGCTCTCTCCAAATCCCATTTTAATCTCACGAGAACTCAACGGGAACAAGCAACAGGAACACCCTAATCCCAGCAATAATCTTCAATCTCCAACTTCCCTAAAACCCATTATCTTAAACTGGCAACGCCTTAAACTCAAGGAGCCGGTTACTTCCTCAAACCTGATCAGCTCTAAACCCGGATCCGCCTTGGTCCTTGAGCAAGGTCACCTTATTAAAGCATGCATGCAATGTCCCATCGAATGTCCTCTAAGCAGCTTGGGGTACGCTTGGCAAGGAAATTTCGATGCGTCATTCCTACTTGGTAATGGCCCTCAGCACTTTTTAGTACTGGAGATTGGACTCAGGGGCACTTTACCCCTGAGATACATCCCCAGACTTTTTTTTATACATCTATATGTATATTTTAGTTTTAGGTAGACACAATACCTTTATTTTATTTGTTTTTATTTTTATATGGTTGCTAGAGATTGAACCCAGTGCCTCACACATGCTAGGAAAGCGCTCTACCTCTGAGCCACAGCTCTGGTCCCCCATCCCCAGACCTTTTATTTTATTTTATTTATTTTTTTAAAAACATATTTATTTTTTAGTTGTAGTTGGACACAATGCCTTTATTTTATTCATATATTTTTATGTGGTGCTGAGGATCGAACCTAGGGTCTCGCATGTGCAAGGCGAGCGCTCTACCGCTGAGCCACAACCCCAGCCCCTTATTTTTTATTTTGAGGTAGGGTCTTATAGTTTGCTGAAGGTCTCACTAAATTGCTGAATTTGCAATCTTCCTACCTCAGCATCCAGAGGGGCTAGAGTTAATGGAATGTGCCAGTATACCCAACTTGAGAGTAATCATTTTAAAAAAATATTGATTTTTTAGTTGTATTTGTCAATATCTTTATTTATTTATTTATTTTTTGTGGTGCTGAGGATTGAACCCTGGGCCTTGCATGCACTAGGCAAGTGCTCAGTGCATGCAACTCCAGCATAACCCTCCTCCCACCTCTGCCGCAGAGTAATCTGGCATGCAGATATCTTATTGTGGATTTGATATGCATTTCCCTGATGATTAGTAATATTAAACATTATTTCATATACCTTATATGCCTTCTTTTGAGAAGTATATACTTAAGCCTATTACCCATTAGCAGACCATTTAGAAAAAATAAGTTTTTTTTTTTGTTGTTGTTGTTTTTTGGTTGCTGTGTTTTTGTAGTTCGTTATATAAACAGAATACCAACCTTTTGAGATGTATGGATTATAAATTTTCTGTCATTCTGTAGGTTGTTTCCTTATTTTAATTTTAGTGTTTCTTTTATTACTTTTTAGCTTAATGTAATCCAGATTTTTACTTTTGTGATATTGTCCAAAATATCCTTGCCCATTCCAATGAAGTCTTTGTGTAGAAATGAGGCACAGTGATCTGGGTGCATTGACACATCTGTAATCGTAGCTACTTGGGAGGCTGAGGCAGGAGGGCTGCCAGTTTGAGGCCAGCCTGGGCTATATAGTGAGACCCTATCTTAAAAAGAAAAAAATCAAGTGTAGTAGTAAGACCATGCTCATAGAACTCACAAGTTTTACCTTATGCCCTCATATAGAAGTCACTGGTCTGATAAAATAGTAGGATGGCCTTTTAAAGAGTCATATATGGCACCAGTTGACATATGGCATACCTTGTGAGGCTGAGGCAGTGTCCTCCACAACTCAATATATATTTGACAATGATATAGTTGGTACACTTTATTCTATAGTCTGGAATCATGGGTCTGGGATTAAGGGCTGATAATAAAGGTGACCTCATTCAATATTATCCCCAGAGATCCACTAGTAAACTTTTTGCTTCCTTTTCCTGAGACTTTGGATTCTTCTAGTCTAGAAGTCTTAGTTCCAAAGGAAGAATGCTCCCTCCAGAGGACACAACAATTACTCCATTAGGCTGGAAGCTGAGACTACCATCTGGTCACTTTTGAGTTCTGCATGCCAATGGGTCAACAGGGGTTACTGTATTTGCTGGAATGATTGACCTTGACTACAAGGGGGAAATTGGGTTGCTACTGCACAAAGGGGTTAGGAAAAAGTATGTGTGGAGTGTAGAGGATATCTGGAATGCCTAGATTTTAATCTCATGTCCTGTGATTAAAATCTAGGTTGAAACTAGGACAACCCAGTTCTGACAGGACTGCTAATGACCCAGACCCTTCAGAAAGGAAGGTTTGGGTCACCCTACCAGTCAAGGAACTATTACCAGATGAGCGCTTCTTGAAGGCAAAGAGACTATGACATGATTAGCAGTTATAAATGTCTGCTGTGATAGGTGACATTCATAAAAGTGAAGACTATGGGGCTGGGTTGTGGCTCAGTGGTACAGCACTTGCCTAGCACATGTGAGGCCCTGGGTTCAAACCTCAGCACCACATAAAATAAATAAATTTTAAAAATAAACCATAGTAGCTATAATAAAATTTTAAAAAAGTGAAGACTATGGTAGTCACCAGTTTTAAACTGAAAAAATTGTTCTGAACACATTAGTGATTACACGAACCTGTGAATGTGTTATAGAATTTACTTATTTCTGAGATTTATTTTTGAACTTAGATTTTTTCCAAAAAGAAAAATGTTTTACTTTTATTAGTGCATCACAGTTATACAATAATAGCGGGGTTCATTTGGACATAGTTGTAAATGCATGTAACATAGTTTGCTCCATTTCAATCCCTTGTACTTACGGTTTCCCTCTCCTTCTCCTCCTTCCTGACCCCCTTCCTCTAAGGAAAATAACTTAAAAAAAACTACCCTTTTATTATCTTTAAGCACATTACATAATATTAAAATAAACCAATTAAATGTTGGTTAACATTTAAAAAGCCTCTGCTAGAGGGCTTTTTTTTTTTTTGTACTGGGGATCAAAACCAGGGGTGCTCTACCACTGAGTTTTACATCCCAGCCCTAGCCCTTTTTATTCTTTGAGACAGTATCTCACTAAGTTGCTGAGGCTGGCCTTGAACTAGCAATCCTCCTGCCTTAGACTTCTGAGTTGCTAGGATTACAGGTGTGGGCCATTGCACCTGAATAGAGGTATCTTTTTTGGTGGCGGGTACTGGGTATTGAACTCAGGGGCACTCAACCACTGAGCCACATCCCCAGCCCTATTTTTTATTTAGACTTGCTTAGTGCCTCATTTTTGATGAAGCTGGCTTTGAACAAGTTCCTCCTGCCTAGGCCTCCTGAGCTGCTGGGAATACAGGTATGGGCCACTGTGCCCAGCTTAGAAGTTTTGATTTAATATTTTATACATTCAAATTAGCACATCAACATATAGCTGCGGTAGTAGGTCTCAGGTTGTGGCTCAGTGTTACATGCGTGAAGCAGTGGGCTCAATTCTCATTACTGCATATAAATAAATGAATAAAATAAAGACCCATCAACAACTAAAAAAATATTTTTAAAAGTCTATCTAAAGCAGGGATGGCTTCCTATTAGTAATCATAGTCCTTTATAAATGTCTCTAGTGCAGTACTCATCACCCTCTATTACAGTTATTTGTTCACTGATATAGTTTTCAGGCTAGACTACAAAATCCATGTAGTTATTCTATCTTCCTCCCTCACTTCTTTTTTTTTTCCTTCTTTCTATCCTCCCTTTCCTTTCCCTTCCTCCCTCCCTCCCTCCCTGCCTTTTGCCAGTGCTCCGGTAATGTCCAGATTTTAGAAATACTCTATCTTGGAAAAAAGTAAGTTTTCAGTGTGTTATGGTTTATAAGAATAAATGAATAGGGCTGGGGATGTGGCTCAAGCGGTAGCGCGCTCGCCTGGCATGCATGCGGCCCGGGTTGGATCCTCAGCACCACATACCAACAAAGATGTTGTGTCCACCGAGAACTAAAAAATAAATATTAAAAATTCTCTCTCTCTCTCTCTCCTCGCTCACTCTCTCTTAAAAAAAGAATAAATGAACACTGCATATAT
Organism: Ictidomys tridecemlineatus; assembly: GCF_052094955.1. Taxonomy (NCBI): domain Eukaryota; kingdom Metazoa; phylum Chordata; class Mammalia; order Rodentia; family Sciuridae; genus Ictidomys; species Ictidomys tridecemlineatus. Next base: position 53,282,428 of record NC_135485.1, on the reverse strand, counting down.
ATAAATGGGTGATTAATCAGTTAATGACTATAGCAGGACATAGTGGTGCATATCTGTAATTCTAGGTACCCAGAAGGCTGAGGCAGGAGAATCACAAGTTCTAAGCAGCCTAGGCAACTTAGTGAGACAGGATCTCTCTAAAATAAAAAAACTTAAAAGAAAGCAAAAACTGTGGGATGTTTAGTGATAGAGTGCTTGCCTAGCATGCACTAAGTCCACATGTTCAATTTGCAGCACTGCAGAAAAAAAAAGATGACTGTATGTAAACATCCTTATGATCATTTAACAATGTTGTTAATAAAAACAATTTTGGAATCAGAAACGAGGCTTTAAAAACTGGCTGTGCAAGATAATAATATTTGTTTTTCCAGTTTCCAAGTCATTTTATTCATAATTTTGTGTTTGTTTCCTGAATCGATAAATACTATACAAAACAATGTAAAAATGGCTACCATTTTCTCTCCCCTGCTTCTCTCACCTGAGGACAATCCCATGAGCAACCTTACTTAGAGGTTCTCCATGCAGATCTGGTCCAGCAAATGAGGTTGTGACGTTATAACTCCTTAAATCATTTTCAGAGGGATTCAAGTGGGGTGGGAGAGCCTCTGGGATCTGGAGGTGACTAGGTTAGGGGCATGGATTAATGTTTTCTGGTAGGAGAGAGCGCCTGGGACAAGAGCCTACCCCAAAGAAAAGAGTGTCTAAAATGTTCACGGTTCCTTCTTTTGCCTCAAAAAGTGACATTTATTCAAAGAAAAAAGACCAAAAAAAAAAAAAAAAAAAGAAAAGATGTCCATCCCTTGACTCCCTTCCCTCTCTTCTATCTGCTCCTTAGTCCCTAGGATTGAACCCTGGCTGGAACTAGGTAGCAGGACAACCCTTCTCAGATGAGGTCAGCAACATTGAGAGGCATCTCTTCAATGGAGGTGTTGTAGAAGGTCTCCATGTCTCGAAGAGTTCTCTTGTCTTCTTCTGTCACCATGTTAATAGCCACACCCTTTCATTGAAAACACCTACCTTGACCAATTCTGTGGATGTAGTTTCCCTATTGGTGGGAAGGTCATAGTTGATGACTACAGAAACCTGCTGCACATCAATGCTTCTGGCCTATGTCAAGAAAGATGGCAAATTCATCCTTTGAATTGAGGATATGATCCATCAGAGGGACTTAAATATACATGTAGGCAGTCAAAGAAATGCAAGAGAAATCAAGTATCCTCTGTTTCCCAAAGATCTTAAGCATGCCAGGTTTTCTTCCAAATTGCTACTTTCCTAAGAGAGGCACTAGTTGGCCCTATGGAGAGGAAATCACCTAATAAGCATTAGGTGCCTGACTTAGCCTCTCAGAGTCTCAATTACCTTGTTTTACAAAATAAGATAACTTCTCATAGTAATATTATGAGGATTGAGACAATTGTCACAGTGCTTGGCTTAGAATAGGAGCTCAATAAAAGATATATTATATACTACATATGTCCAGGAGTAATTAGACTTTGAGTTAATTATTATAATTTCTGTATTATTTATTATAATTATTAAGAAAACACAAAGCAATGTATGAAACTCTGGCTCATAATTGGATTTTATTTATTTATTTAGCAGTTCTGGAGATGGAACTCAGGAACCCTCTATCTACCATTGAGCTCCATCCCCACCCTTAAATGCCAAATGTTTTCTTTGATATAAGGAGAGTAACTAAGAACAGAGTTGGGAGGAAGAGCATGAGAAGAAGATTGACATTAAACAGCGGTGAGAGGTGGGAGGGAAAAGGAAAGAGAAGGGAAATTGCATGGAAATGGAAGGACACCCTCATGGTTATACAAAATTACATACAATAGGAAGTGAGGGGAAAGGGGGGAAAACAAACAAGGGGGAGAAATGAATTACAGTAGATGGGGTAGAAGATGGGAGGGGAGGGGATGGGGAATAGCAGAGGATAGGAAAGGCAGCAGAATACAACAGACACTAGTATAGCAATATGTAAAACAGTGGATGTGTAACCGATGTGATGCTGCAATCTGTATACGGGGTAAAAATGGGAGTTCATAACCCACTTGAATCAAAGTGTGAAATATAATTTGTCAAGAACTATGTAATGTTTTGAACAACCAACAATAAAAATTAAAAAAAATATATTTTTAGTTGTAGATGGATATAATAACTTTATTTTATTTATTTTTGTATGTGGTGCTGAGGATCGAACTCAGTGCCTCACATATGCTAGGCAAGCGCTATACCACTGAGTCACAATCCCAAATTTTTCATTTGGAGACAGGATCTCGCTAAACCGTCTGGATGGCCTCAAATTTGCAATCTTCTTGCCCCTGTCTCCCAAATTGCTGGGATTACAGACTTGCAACATTATACCCAGCCCATAACTGGCTTTAATAAAAAACAAAACAAAAAAACATAGAGTGTTCTTATAGATATTAGGCAAGCTTCCTCAAAATTTGACATTTGAGAAGTCCTCATTTATAAAATGACTGGTTCAAAACTGGCCTATAGCTGGGCACAGTGGTAAATGCCTGTAATCAAAGCGATTTAGGATGCTGAAGCAGGAGGATCACAAGTTTGAGGCCAGACTCAGCAATTTAGCAAGGCCCTAAATAACTTAGTAAGTCCCTGTCTTAAAGTAAAAAAAATAAAAAGGGCTCTGGGGATGTAACTCAGGGGTAATGTGCTCCTGGGTTCAAGCCCCAGTGCCAAAAAACAAAACAAAAAGCCCAAATCTAGCCTATGTATGTCAGAGGATTGTTAAAAGATCAAATAGCTGGGGTTGGTGGTATACGCCTATAATTCCAGTAATTTGGGGCCCTGACACAGGAGTATCACAAGTTTGAGGACAGTGTTGGCAATTTGGTGATACTCTCATCAATTTAGGGAGCCCCTGTCTCAAAATTAAAAAAAAAAAAAAAAAACCAACCAAAAAAACACTGCGGATGTAGCATAAAGCATCCATGGATTCAATCCCCAATCCCTATTACCTACCCTACCAAAGAAAAGAATCAAATATAAAAATGAGTTTTACAAATTGTAGGGTGTTAAAAATGCCTGTTAGGCTGGGGATGTGGCTCAGGTGGTAGCGCGCTTGCCTGGCATGTGTGCGACCAGGGTTCGATCCTCAGCACCACATACAAACAAAGATGTTATGTCCACCGAGAACTAAATAAATATTTAAAAAATTCTCTCTCTCTTTCTCTGTCCCCCTCTCTCTCTCACTCTCTCTTTAAAAAAAAAAGCCTGTTAATTTTATATTTACAGTTCTTTAACTGCAATTGAATGTGAAAGTATTAGACTTGGGTATATATAACTTAGTGGTAGAATGTTAACTTGGAATGTGTGAGGCCCTGGATTTGAAAACTAACCCTCCCCCAACATACACAAATTAAAATTGCTATACTAATATGCAGTTTTACCATATACATATTTTATATTATCATTATTATAAAATATAATAATGTCAGTGGACTTTTATTGATTTACATGCAGTACTGAGACTTGAACCCAGTGCCTCACACATGCTAAGCAAGCACTCTACCACTGAGCTACAACCCCAGCCCAGTTTTACCTTCTCATTCATTTTTCTTTTCTTTCTTGCATTGCTGGGGACTAAACCCAAGGCCTTGACTTATTGGATGAGGATTCTACCACAAGCTATGCCCAAAGCTCATCCTTGTCCATTTTCTTTCTTTTTATAAAAATATTTTAAAAATTTTTTAAAAGTTATAGTTTGGCACAATACCTTTATTTATTTATTTTTATGTGGTGTTGAGGATCGAACCCAGGGGCCTCACATGTGCTAGGTGAACGCTCTACCACTGAGCCACAACCCCAGCTCTCCTTGTCCATTTTCTAAAGAAAAATCACAACCATTTATTTCTCAAACTTACTAGGAGGCCTGATGACTTAATGTTACAAATTCATAAAATTGATCCTGGGGGACATAGATATTCAAACTGCCAAAAGTTTTATTTATATTTATATATATATATATTTTAACATGTTGATGGAATTTTATTTTCTTTATTTATTTATATGCAGTGCTGAGAATCGAACCCAGTGTCTTACACATGCTAGGCAAGTGCCCTACCACTGAGCCACAGCCCCAGCCCCCAACTGCCAAAAGTTACACTTATTAGCATAATTTTGCTTACTGAAATCTACCTGTTGGCTCAAGTAGACAGAAACTTAAATAATCAGTGACAAACTTGATCAGGCACCTAACGGCCATTAAATTTTCCCATGACCTTTCCCTCAGCGTTCAGCATGACAGCCCTTTGCATGAACAAGCTGAGATAGCCTTGGGAAGATTAGGGACAATTGACTTTACATGTTTATGTGAGGTGGGAGTTTTTTATTTGTTATTTTTTTGATGTGGATTCACAGTTAACAGTTCCTAAACTTAGCTGCATATTATAATCCTCCAGGAATCCACCCCAGACAAATGAGAAAAATAATATTAGAAGGAACACCTCACCTGGCAGGATTGTACACACTTAATCCCAGCTATTAGGGATGCGTAGACAGGAGGATCAAAAGTTGAGGTCAATCTTGGCAACTTAGCAAGACCCTGTCTCAAAATTTAAAACAAATAAATAAATAAATAAGGTTAGGGTGTAGCTCAGTGGTAGAGAGTCCCTGGGTTAAATCCCTAGTACCAGGAAAAAGAAAAAAAAATAATCAAGGAGGAATCCTCAGCAACAGTATTTGAACAAATTTCAGGTTCTTCTTATGCAGTCAATTGATCAAGCCCCTCTGTCTGTGGACCACTGGCAACCTCTGGTTCACCTTGCCTTAGTATTGTTTCCCTCTTATTCACTTTTAAGTGCTCTTTCTTTTGCTAGTAGTTCTGTATTTCCCAGGGTCCCCAATGTCAGGATGAAGTCTATCTGATATGTCATTGACACCCTAATGTGACTTAGTTTAATGTGCTATTTCTTCAGAAATGCTAATGGTGGGATTTGAGACTGTATGATAGCCTGGGGTGGGGGTGGTTGAGAGAGGAAGGGCTTTGTTTCCTGACCCCACAAATGACTACTTAGGGAATAGCTTCCTTTTACCTATCCATAAAGTCAGCCATACATATAAATTATGCCTCACTCTACAGAGATGAATTTCAAGAAGGTGGTGCAAATGAAGTCAACAGAAAATCTAGATAGGACCCGAAATCTTTTTTTTCTTTTACATTTTTTTTAGTTGTTGATGAACCTTTATTTTATTTTTTTATTTATATGTAGTGCTGAGAACTGAACCCAGCGCCTCACACATGCAAGGCAAGTGCTCTACCACTGAGCTACAACCCCAGCCCAGGACTATTTGCTAGTCCCTATTGAACAAAACTTCTTCATTTTTTTCTTCTTTTAATTAAAGGTGTGCGAGAGAGTTTTCTTAGCGAATAGAGGATTACTTTCACTGGAATTATTCAACATACTCTGGCTTTCCATTTGGCAGGGAGATTGCAAAGGGGATTAAATTGGATTAGAATCTTTCAATAATCTTTAATTAATTTTTTCTATTCCTTTGATATAGCAAAGATTATTATTCTTCATCAGATATTTCTCCAGTTTATGACAAGTAGGATTAAATTCTTTACTTTTTACATGTGTATGTTAGATGCTTTTAGTTTGATCTTTTCCTAGGAGCCCTTGTCCAGATTGCCATACTTAGAAAGGGCCTTTCAGAATGGTAATGTTTCTATAGATACTCCATATAGCTCTTGAAATTGCTCCTCTGGTCCAGGCCCTGCTCTTTTCTTCTTTAAGTTACTTTATCAGTCCTCTAACTATGTCTGGTCTCTTGTCTTTTTTTTTTTGTGTGTGTGTGTGTGTGTGACACTGGGGGTTGCACACAAGATGTTGTGCATGCTAGGTAAGCACTCTACAGCTGAGCTATCTCCCTGGCCCTGCTCTATTGTCTTTCTGCAATCCCTCCTTCAAACTTTGCCAGAATTGAATTTCTAAATGTCAATCTGTTTATATAACTTTTCTATTGTAGTGGGTAACCCATCATTATCCAGATAAAGTTCAAATGTGTTAAAATGAATGCCTGAGGCTTTTTAATGATCTGATATCCATTAGACTTTCCAAAATTCTCATTATGATAGTATTCCTTCTACAAACCATTTGTAATTTCTTGAATTCTCCAGGTTTTCTTAAGCCTCTGTTTTGCAAAAACTGTTCCTTCTGCCTGGGATAGCAGTAGCTCTTTCATTTTGAAGTCAACTTTTTGTCACCTTTCATTCCATAACTACATTAAGTGTTCCTCTATTGAAGTCCAATGATATCCTGATATACCGTCACTGTAGTAGTAATTACAATGTGCTGCAGCTGATTTTCATGTTTTCCATACTAGACAACCTTTAAGTAAGGATAACTTTCATTTATAGATTTCTCTAACACACAGAAAATGCACATAATAAATATCTCTGAAGTTAATGACCCTAAAAATAGATGAATCCTAACTTGATTTCATTATAAAGCATGAGGTCAAATTTATAGTCAACTAACACAGTCAACAACAGAATGTAATGAATGGAAAAATAATAAAACCTGTGCAGGGAATAACCCTAGGGTCAGACTACATAAGGGAGGGCATACTGCTGCACATGGTGGCGCACACCTGTAATTCCAGCTACTTGGGATGCTAAGGCAGAAGGATTGAGAATTCTAACCCAGCCTTGGCAACATCAGCATACAAATTCTGAACAAAGACCCAGAACCTATGGAGATGTCCATTAATTGTAAAGAAAAGCATGGAATGAAAGCATAATTGGTGGTAATAGTGGGGAATGCAATTATTTTCTTGTAGTTTTCTGGAAATAGTTCTTGTGATAGCCTAAACTCCCAACTATGCTGTACTATATTTTGTTTTGTTCCCATAGTTCTGGGGATTGAACCTAAGGGCACTCTACCACTGAGCCACACCTCCCAACCCTTTTATTTTTCTTTTATGTTTTTGAGGTGTCAGGGATTGAACCCAGGACAAGTACTCTTCCACTGAGCTACATCCCCAGCTCCTTCTTTTATTTTTTATTTTCAGACAGGGAATTGCTTAATTACTGAGGTTGGCCTTGAATTTTTCAATCCTGCCTCAACTTCCCAACAACTGGGATTTCAGATATGAGTCACCATGCATGGCCCCATTCTCTTACTTGGAGGAAGAAGAAGAGGAGGGGAAGACAAAGAAGAGAACCTAAAAGGTAGGCTCTATGAATTAGAGTTGACCTTCTCCTCACTTGAAATCATGAGGATTAATTTGTGATTACAATAGTAGGTAAAAGGGCTGAGTGTGTAACTCAGGGATAGAGCACTTGCCTAGCATGCTGAAGGTCCTGGGTTTAATCCTCTGTGCCCTCCCCATTTAGAATAATTAGTAATATAGTATAAATTAAGTATAACAATTTTCATAATGGAATTATATATCAGTTGAATCAATTCCCAAGCTATTATATAAATGATAATGAATTGTTCTTGGTTAAATAAACTCAATGTAAATTACATGTCATATTTGTACTTTAGCAGCCTCTAGGAAATGTTTGTTATAAATGGAGCCTAGAAGTGCAGTCAAATTAAAAACACATATGCAGGTTTCTATATTCACTAGAATATAGGTTTCTAAATACTATAGGTTTCTATATTTACTAGAATACTTTTACCCAATGTCTAATTTGCCACTGTTTTTTTTTTTTTTTTTTTGCTTTTTATTACTTTTTGGTCAAATAGAGGGATTGGTTACAAACCAGGATTCCTTTGAGGTCCTTCACACCAGCAGGATATATTCCTGTTCTACTCCCTGGGATATGCCTAAAAGGCTTTTTAGAGCTTAAATTAAACTTGATTATTATTATTATTTTTCATAGAATCTGATTCCAGGGAAAACTTACCTTCCTTGGGGAGGAAATTGCCATATATCCTTTCAGAGCCAAAAAAGATCATAAAAAATAAATATTAAGGTAAATTAGGGGAAAGAAACAGATATAAATACAACAATTATCATTTCCTTTAAACAACAGCTAAGAAAATAATAATAGTCACCACTTATTACGTTCTTTCTATGTGCCAGATATTTCACAGGTATTTCTGTAATAGCTAATATTATATCCATTTTTATAATTTAGGAAAACAAAGTTCAGAGATAAATAACTTGGCCCAAGGTCACATAGCTAGATATGACACAGCCAGAATCTTTTTTTAATTTTTTTTTTTTTGTAGTTGGAGATGGACAGAATTCCTTCCCTCCCTCCCTCCCTCCCTCCCTCCCTCCCTCCTTCCTTCCTTCCTTCCTTCCTTCCTTGGATTGAACCCAGTGCCTCACACATGCTAGGCAAGCACTCTGCCACTGAGCTATAGCCCCAACCCTCATGAAATCTTATGTTGTAAGTGTATGTTTCTTTTCTCCAATTCCACTTAAATATTTATTTGTTTATAATCTATGTTGGTGCTAAAGGGAATTTAGGAAACTTCCTCCCTAAGGAAAATGAATTTCCTTGGAAGCAAATACTATGGAAAAATAGACTATCAAATGTGAAGTTCAACTTTAACTTAGCTATGTTGTTGAGAGGGGGAATTATTCTTCCAAATATTTTCAAAGATTTACCTTTTCATATCTTTTCCCCCCAGTGTCTTTTTTTTTTTTTTGGTGACACAGGATCTGTCTATTTTGCTTCCTTTTCCTTTTTCTCTCAATTTAGGAACACTATATACTTCCATAACAGGTGGAAAATTTGTCAAAATACCAAGTACAGCACAATTACCAAATTTAAAAGTGATAAAACACTACATGGACCATCTCTGCAATGATACAGAAGAAATAGGTAACAATACTGTGGAGAACTGAATGACTAGAGTACAGTGTTTTGAGACAAACATACTCTGTGTGTGTGTGGACACATACTGGCATTCGTGTACATGTGTTAAGATATAATTTTGTGGGGCTGGGGCTATAGTTCAGTGGTAAAGCGCTTGCCTTGCAGGTGTGAGGCTCTGGGTTCAATCTTCAACACCACATAAAAATAAATACACACATAAAGCTATTGTGTCTATCTACAACTAAAAAAATATTTTAAAAGATATAATTTTGCATGATTTGATTAATACATTAACACTACGTTTATGTATTACCTATTTTAAAGAAATTATTGTTGAGAATCATGCCTATTAACAAGAGTCATGACTGTTTTGTACCTTGTGTTAGTTGATGCTCTTATCCTTGGGTTCTGATTGCACCTTAGCTTTTGCCTTTCTAGGAAAAACTAGTTGATGTAACTATCCAGTAGCTGGATAGCAAAGCAATCGAACACTCTACCACCTTACCTTTGTAAATATGCCTAGAAGATGCCATGATCCATCATTCTACTTTCTAAACATCCTCAGACTGAGCCTCACATAGAGGTTCTGACTCATCATTCATAGATAATTCAGTTTTCTGTTTGCTTCATGTATATGGAGTAAACTACTTCTTGTAATACAATCATATTGACATTGTATTCTGAGAACTCCCTCAGGAATACAGTTTACATTTTCAGTCTTGCTCATTTTTGAAAAATTTTTTAGTACATTATAGAAATACATAATACTGGGGTGGGTTTTAATGTGTAGAATGTAATTTGCTCCATTTCAGTTCCCAGTACTTCCTCTTTCTCACCTCTCTTCCTTCCCTAGTCTTGTTCATCTTTAAATCATCATTTGCTGAAGTGGGGGATTGATGTACTATTAATATAAACTAATCTTAGGCTGGGGTTGTAGTTCAGTGGTAGAGCACTTACCTCGAAGGCTTGAGGCCCTGGGTTTGAGCCTCAGCACCACATAAAAATAAACATATTGTGTCCATCTACAACTAAAAAAAAAATCTTTATCAGAACATGGTGGCATGTGCTTGCGGTCCCTGTTACTCAAGAAGCTGAGGAAGGAGGATCACTTGAGACCAGGAGTTCAAGGCCAGCCTGAGCGACATAATAAGACTCTGTCTCAAGAAGAAACAAACAAAATCTCCTAGTATGATATTATCTTTTACTTTTTGTTAAAATTATTATTTCATGTTTCTTTCTTTTTTAATGGTAGTAGAGATTGAATCCAGGGTTTTGCACATACTAGGCAAGTGTTCTACTCCTGAGTTACATTCCCAGTTCTTTATAAATTTTGAGACAGGATCTTGCGGAATTGCTCAAGTGGGCCTCAAATTTGTGATCCTACTGCCTCAGGACTACTGAGTTACTGGGATTACAGGTGTGTGACACTACAACTGGCCTTGAAATTACTATTTCTTGACCAAACATTTAATTTAAATAATTAATCAGCTACTTTCTTTTCCAGAGAACTATTTTAACAAGTGAAGAAGTTTCAGTATTTGGAAGTATATTGTTCTGTCATATGTCTATCATACAAGTACATTTTATTCCTTCACAGAAGGACTCTATGGGAGAGACATAAAAACTGTTTAGCATTTAGCACTTGTTAATAGTGAATATAGGCCAACTGACAAGCTAACCTAAGAAACATCTTTCTAGCAAAAACAGATCTTTGAGTTTGTGGCTGTAGTGGATCAGTTTTTCTTGTCAGATAAAAGAATGAGGTAGTGGTAGTGGTGATAAAATGCACTTCTTTGTCTTTCCTTGGAAATCACTGATAGCCTCAATTCCTGTAGCTCTCTGGCATCTACTCAACCTAATAAACTTCTTCCTTTAATCTTGGATGATGAATAGCACCTTAATCACAGGTTACACAAATGGGCACCATTTCTTTATGGTACTTGACTTTAATTCCTTTTTCCTTTCGCCACCCTAGGTTTGTTGACATCTATGGTTCATGATTTTTAGTTTCTTTCAAATGCAAAAAAGGCTATGGGGTGGAATCCTTTGAGATTAACCCGGCTTCATTGAATATCAAAAGTATGTTCACTTCTCACAGTTGAAGAGCACAGATAATAAAATAAGTGCCTTAACTTATTCATTAGTGATCAGAACAGGGATCCCCTTCTAGATCCTCTCCTAGCTTACAATAGTGTGTTCTTTAGACCTATGAGGACTTCTTTTAATATTTTTCACTAGAAATGGGAGGTTTTTCTCCTTCTTTCTCCTTACTTTCCCCTAAATCTAGAGTGTCTTCAACAGAAACTATCAGGGAAGTCAGCTGACAACCTGTCAGTGCTATGCCTTATATACTATTATAATACATGCTAAATGACTATATCAGAACAATTGAAGAACAATTTATAGAAAAGCTGGTGGAGCTGTCTCTACTTAAAGCTAATCTCTGAGCTGGTGTGGTGGTGTACATTGACAATCCTAGTTACTTGGGAAGCTGAGGAAGGAGGATGGCAAGTTTGAGGTGAGCCTCTGTAATTTAGGGAGACCCTGTTTCAAAATAACATTTTAAAAGAGGCTGAAGATATAGTTCAGTGATAGTGCATCCTTGGTTTAGATTCTCAGTGAAAAAAAAAGTAAGCCAATCTTTGCATTTGAACTTTGATACCTATCCTCTTCCAGCTTTCTTTTCTACCTTCTTTCTACACAGCAACTGTGCCTATCTTCTCTTGGTTACTTAGTGCTTATCAATTAAATCCTTCCCAATATCAGTTCAACATGCTTTAATCCCAACAAATTTAATGCAAAGAAAACAAAGTCACTTTAGAGGTATACTTCCTTTACTGCTTTGTCCTTTTAAATTTTAATTTCTTTTAGTCATTGATGGGCCTTTATTTATTTGTATGTGGTGCTAAGAATTGAACCCAGAGCCTCACAGGTGCCAAGCAAGTGCCCTACATCTAAGCCACTACCCCAGCCCCTGCTTTGTCCTTTTCTTCACCTATAAAATCACTTTTTTGCACTTACATCTCCATTTCTTCACCTATGCTTTGTTTTGGTCTCTGCTATCAGGAGCTCAAACAATTGTGGATAAGGTTAGAAAAAGCCTTCCACATTACTAAATCCAAGACACTATTTTCTTGTTCTCATCCACTTGGTGACCAAGATTGATCTTGGTAAGGACTTGACACTGTGAATTCTCCCCCTTCTAGAAACACTGTGTTGATGCCTTTTAATTTTCCTCTTATCTCTCTTGCTCTTCAGGTTCATTTTCATCTGTAGAGCATTAACAGTTCAAACACTTCACATCTGGTTTCTCCGCTTTTCTTCTCTTCTCACTCTAAATTTTTTCCTAGGCAATCTCAACCAAATTAGCAACTGTACTTATATTCACAACTCTCAGATTAATACTTTGAGGTCAAAGTCCACTGGCTTAACAAAATTGGATTTAACACTTGTTTATGTCTCATATGTCTATATGAAACTATTCGACACAACTTTTCCTATCAAATAAACACAGATTTTCTTACTTAAATGTTTACTTTTACATAGTTCTGATAGGATTGTAGTTTTAGGAAAGCAACCTAACAGTTTACATTGAGAGTTTTAAAAAAATTGTCTTTTTTATGTTGGCCAAATTATATTGTTATATTATGTGCCGGTATGAATATGTATCAACAAATCTTGCCAATATGTACAATATACCAATAATACGTATGGAAAATTTTCTTTTTTAGACATGAATTTTTGAAAGCTAACTTTGAAGTGAAAACATTGATGATATTAAATTTGGAAAAATGTAAATACTGTACACAAACTAGGCTTAATAGAAACATGTTTATTCCTAAACATATTTTCATACTTTCCACAATATCTGATTTTACGTTATGTTCCCACTCACTATTTTATTTACTTATTTTTAATGTGGTACTGGGGATGGAACCCAGTGCTTCACATGTGCTAGGCAAGCGCTCTATCACTGAGACACAACCCTGGCCCTACTCACTCTTTTGTCTCACTTGCATCAACATTAGCATTCAGCATAACTTTCTAACCTAAATCAATATCAGGTTCTGGCTTAAGTACTAGTTGTAAATATGTATGTTTGGAATTCTGCACAAAATTTATTTAAGATCAAGGATACAACTCTGTAGTCCCCTTATATATGGCAGTATGTGTGGGATATTCAATAAAGATTTTTTTTTGTAAAACAAAATACGTAAATTTTACTTTTATTTTAAATTAACAGTTCACTAGAGATGTATAGCATTTAAAATTTCCTATTTGTTCCTTTTCTTGCTATAGAATACTACTTATTAATACTACAATTTTATTTTTAAAAACCAGAACAATGCTTGCATGACTTAGCACTGAAATTCTTAAGATGAACTGGATGGATCCTGCAATACCTGCCCTCCTTCGGTTTAGATGATGTTTCTTAATGGAATCTACTCCTAAATCTATGGTACACTGTATAATTTTTAGGTGCCTCATTCAACCAGTCCTGGTAGTATTTAATCTTTTAGCATTGGCACTGCAGTTTTATTTCTTTTTCTGCTTGGCAGGTCAGGCACATTTATCATGAGTTGACTGAAGTTGGTAGACCATAGAACCTCAGTGGTGGCACAAACTGCTTGTCCTATTGCCATGTCTGCCAACACTACAGCTTTTAAAACCAGGTGTTCCATAAATGATTACTTTCATTTACAAAACTTGCTATTCTCTCTGTATATTCAGATATACATATACTTTTATATCATTTTTATATTTAAGCTGTAAGCCTATTGTATCCCTGAATGCACAGGGTACAGAGCACAGTATTTGGAACAGAAAATACATAATACATATTTGTTAGATGAATAATTATTCACTTTTTTGTATTTCTTATAGTCTCCTCAACTTTCTCTAGGTAAAGATTAAAGCTTTCCATTTGAACATTTGTGTTATTCCTGATTATAAAGTCCAAGGTTTCTTTCTATCAATTTAGGTTTCTAGTCCATTCAGATTTATACTTTATGGACAATGGCTGCTGCTATTAAGAAAATCAAGGCATGAATAAATAACGTAGACTCTCCAATGTGTCTACAAGTTGTACTTTATTTATTTTGCTACTGGGAATTGAACCCAGGGACTCTTTACCACTGAGCTACATGCCTAGACCTTTTTATTTTTTGATTTGCTAAATTGGGAAGGCCTCACTAAATTACTGAGGTTGGTCTTAATCTTGTGATCCTCCTGCCTCAAGTCTCTGGAGTTGCTGGAATTACAGGGGTGTGCTACTGTGCCTGGCCAACTTGTATTTTATTTTGATAATCTGTCATGAGGGGCTAACACATTTTTTTTTCCTTGAAAGAGAAGTTTAAGAAAATAAGATCTGAGGAAAAAAAAAAAAAAAAAAGAAAAGAAGAGCTGGGTGCAGTGGCACCGGCCTATCCCAGCGATTCTGAAGACCAAGGCAGGAGGTTGGCAAGTTCCAGGACTGCCTGGGCAACTTAAGGAGACTGGGTTTCAAAATCAAAATGTAAGGGCTGGGGTTGTAGCTCAGTGGTAGAGATCTTGCCTTGCATGAGGTCCTGGGTACTATCCCCAGCACCACATAAAAATAAATAAATAAACAAATAAAAATAAAGATATTTAAAAAAATTAAAATGTGAAATGGCTGGTGAATGTAGCACAGTGGTAGAGGGTCCCTGGGTTCAAACCCCAGTACAAAAACAAAAACAAAACAAACAAACAAAACCCCACAAAAGCAAAAACAACAAAACCCTATAGGATTTTGAAATCTTGCATGCTCAGGTTTATATAGCCAAAGTACAAAGTTTTTTTTCCCAGTTGTTGGCTTTTGGGGCAGGGAATTTTCTGGGAAGTACTGAGCTTTCATTACCTAAAAGTAGTTCGGAGGAGCATATCAAACTTCAGATGAAAAAAATTTTCATTATCTAGAAAGTAACTGACTAGAATGTAAAAAAAAAAAAAGTCCTTACTAGTTTAAGATGAATACTGACTGAAAGGGTAACTGACATGATCACCCTTTACTTTAAAAGAAAATATTTGGCTGACAAATAAAAATTATTATATATATATAAAAATATTTGGCTGGGAGCTATGACAAATGCCTATAATTCCAGCTACTTGGAAGGCTCAGGCAGGAGGATACAGGTAAGCCTGGGTAATATAGGCAGACCCTGTCTTAAAACAAAAAACTTGGTGTGGCAGCAGGGATGGATGAAGCATTTAAAAATGTTGATAATTTTTTAAAAAAATAATTTCTTGTAGTTGTAGATGAACAGCATACCTTTATTTTGTCTGTTTATACGTGGTGCTAAGGATCAAATTCAGTGCCGCACACAGGCTAGCCATTGCTCTGCTACTGAGGTCACAGCCCCAGCCCCTGATAATTTCTTTAGATCTGGAAGTTCACTGTATTCTTCTATGTTTGAGCTTTTCCATAATAATACTCCCCCCGCCCCGCCCCACCATGGTACTGGGGATTGAACCTCAGGCCTCCTGTATGCTAGGCAAACACTTTACCACTTAGCCATATCTTCATTCATGTTTTAAAGTTTTTTAAGATGTTAGCTTTGTTCTATTTTTAACTCTAGGAATTCCATTTATCCTTACAGCCTTGACAAATACAGGACATAGGAAACTACACAACCGATCATTATTTTTTATTTGCAAATCTCTGCAGGTCCCCTGTGACTACACTGTCTCATTAGGGGAGGCTTCATCTTTGTAATATACATTCTAAGCATAAATATTTGATTTTTTAAAACAAAGAAAGTTGGCTTCCTGAACATCTCATGTGGTGGTACCAAACCTCTGATACTACCCCAGAATCTTTTTATAATCAAGAATCACAATTCTTTCCAGAAATAGTTTTTTCGCTCCTTACATCACACGTTTCGGAGATACAGTGTGAGGCGGCAGCAGACCTGCGCTTCAGGTCAGGGACCAATGCAGAGTTGGAAGGCCCTCGCAGAGTTCTCTTTGGGACTGTTTCCCAAGCAAAAGACCAGTGGGGCGGTCTTCCCGCGTCCCGCTGCCCCTCCCGACCCGCGGGCTGCCCCGCCCTGAGGGCGGAGACCGGGCGGAGCGGCGCGTTCTCCTCCGCCTCTTTCCGACTCACCACTGCCCCTGGCGCCCGCGGCGCATGTGCCCAGCGCCCCCTCCCCGGCCCTGGATTCCACTTCCCCTCCGCTCGCGCTGCAGCGGCAGCTGCCTCCAGGCCCCGCGCCGCCTCCGGAGTCCATGGCCGGAACGCGCTGGGTACTCGGGGCGCTGCTCCGGGGCTGCGGCTGTAACTGCAGCAGCTGCCGGCGCACCGGCGCTGCCTGTTTGCCCTTTTATTCCGCCGCTGGCTCCTTCCCCTCGGGCGTTTCGGGCCGCCGCCGCCTGCTGCTGTTACTCGGGGCCGCTGCGGCCGCCGCCTCTCAGACGCGGGGCCTCCAGATCGGGCCTGCGCCCGCCGGGAGACTGGCGGGCCCTCCACCTGCGGCCACTTCAGCGGCGGCCGCGGCCGCCGCCTCCTACCCGGCTCTGCGCGCTCCTCTGCTACCGCAGTCGCTGGCGGCCGCCGCGGGCTCCGCGCGGAGCTACAGCCAGGTACGTGGACGCTGTGAGGGGCTGCGCACTGGACCCCTCTCCGGACGCGCGCACGCGTCCCCGCGCCTCTTCGCGTGCGCCTCGCGTGCGCGCCCGGGTATCCGCGGCAGGCGCCGCACACCCGCCCCCCTCCCGCTCCGTCCTCCTATTGGGCACGGGAACAAGGGACGCTCTCCCAGGCCTTGGGTTTTCTCCTTGTTTTGTTCTCCCCTCGAGTCTCTGGTCGGTTGGGCAGTGTAAGTGTGGCTGGGGTGAATGTTGAGGCCTTGTTTCCCGCCGGGCCCATGGTAGGTTTTGTGAGGCTGCTGATGCCCCCAACCCCGCATCCCTCTAGCTCTCCGCCCGCTGGTCGTGAAGTTGGGAGGCCGGACCCCGCGGAGGGTTGGGAGTTTCGGTGCAGCCAGAGCACTAGGCCCGGGCGGCCCTCGGCGCCTCACGGTAGCCACTGATACTAAGGTTCGCCACACAGCTGCGTGAGCTGGCTTGGGAAGGAGCCGCATCTCCAGCGCGCCCCTCTCTCTCGTTTCCCCGGGGAAAGGCGGGCTGCCCCAATTTACTGAAGGTCACCTCTGCAACTCCAGTTCCTTTGACAGAAGGTCCTTTAGGACTGTCGATTGCGGTCCACTGGGAGAACACTTGGATATTGGGGGAGGGGATGAGTGGGGTAGGAGCGTCTAGTGGGCTACGATTTGGGGCCCCAGTTGGGAATATTTTCCTTTACTTTTTTCCATTCTTATCTTTTAAAGTGTGTATTTGAAGAACCCAGATTGCAACTATTCTATGCATTGTATATGGAGCTTTTTCTTCTGCTTATTACGTGGTATCTGAGAAGTGCCAGCTCACTTTTTCACTACCTACCGCGCTAATGCTTTGGGTCATATTTATCATAATTCAGTTTGTGCTTCTCCTTGAATTTATGGAATTTGGGAGGCTGCTGTCTGCTTATGGCTGAGCTAATTGATTTGAATACTGGCCCAATACTTTATCTTGCTTTTTTCCTGTAAAATCTTATGATGCTTATGGAATTCTGGGAAAAGAGAAAAAAGTTGTCTTGAAAGAATCGCTTTGTGAGCTGGTTTCTTGTAAAATCTGTTGTGTGTTAGACATTTTGCCTACACTTATCATTGACGCCTTAAAATTGGACTTTAAGTGTTCATGAAAACCTGACTGGAACACAGATATCTGTCCTTAGCTTAGTAGATTGCAAGTCTTAAAGCTTGATTTACATTCTCAATTTACTGCTGTAGTGCTTTGTTGGATTCTCTCTACATTCCAGTTTGGGCTCAGTGTTATAGTCTACTTAGGTATTTCTCAGGCTCCTGTTACCTCACACTTCTGCTGTTGCCTGTTAAGATCTTTCCCTTATTCAATTGGTCCAACAGATTAATCTTTCCAAGGCCTCCTGCTGTCTTGTTGTTTTACCCACTCCTCAGTGTCTTTTTATTAACTTCCCTTTGCTAACCCAAGTGAAGGACACAGAGGCCTTCTGCTGTATAGTACCCAAGTTCCTTTTGCCAGCTCATCATCTTTGGCTCTGTTTTTACCCTGCAAGACAAATGGGATTAATTGCTATTTTTCAAATGCACCTTTGTTTGGACTGCTGTTTCCCCTCGCCTCAAACTGGAATACTTTTATATTTCTCAAACTTTTATATTTTCTGCAAGGTCCATCTTTGATCACTTCTGATTCTTTTTCTGTTAGGGCTTTATTTTTAATTTCTATAGTATTTTGTATCTTAATTATAGCACTTGAAGCATCTTGTCTTCTGTATGTGTCTTATTTTGAAATGAGGGTCTAATGTGGTGCATTCTGTGTAGGGGACTCTAAAATATTTTTGTCATACTGAAGGAATCCTTCTTGTACTATCCTAACTAAAACATTATTATTAGTTATAATTTGGGGTTGATGAATTTAAAAATAAGTCCCGAAGAAAATTTGCACTGCTAAATGACTAGGATATATTTGCTTATTGCTTTAGGATGTTCAATTTTAAGCCAAAACAGGAAAGTTAGATTTGTGAAGTTTACTTCTGACCTCTGAAATAATCTTAATATCTAGAACATCTGTTTGAAGAAATAAGCACTAAGTTGGTTGTCTTTTCTTCATTTCTCTTGAAAGGAGTCCAAAACTACCTACCTGGAGGACCTTCCACCACTCCCTGAGTATGAATTGGCCCCATCCAAGTTAGGAGAGGAGGTGGACGATGTTTATCTCATTCGAGCTCAAGGATTGCCTTGGTCATGTACTGTGGAAGATGTACTTAACTTTTTCTCGGGTAAATCTTATTGTATTTTAAATATGTAATTTTGTCTGAGTAAAGGGTTGATCTACAGAATCCCAAGTATAGCTATGGTGGAGACAGTGTCTTTGATGATAGGAAATTGTTCTGGCTGGTTTTACACTCAATACCAAGTGACATCATGATACCGTTTGTGGTATGTATCATATTTAATGATTGACTGCAACAAAAATAATATTAAAATGACATGACATGAAGCCAGTTTTCTTTTAAGTTTTACTGTGTACATAACAAAAAGCCAAACCTATTAGTGGAAATGTGGGATTGAAAGTAGCTGTTTATGTAGTAAATGAACTTAAATGCAAGATTACTTGCATAAAGTTCCTTTAATAACATATTTCAAGGTTTACTAGTCCTTAGTTTTTTAGTTTCTATATCTGACTGTAGTTTTTAATTTTCCTTTCAAGAGGCTTTTAGGGGGCTGGGGTTGTGGTTCAATGGTAGAGTACTTGCCTGGCATGTGTGCAACACTGGGTTCGATCCTCAGCACCACATAAAAAACAAAAATAAAAATAAAACAAAGGTATTGTGTACATCTACAACTAAAAAAAGAAAAATTTTTAAAAAAGGGCTTTTAGTAGATGTCACTTTCAAGTGTGGTAAAAGGATGTAACTGAAGGGCTGGGGTTGTAACTCAGTGACAGAGCACTTGCCTAGCATGTGAGAGGCACTGGGTTCGATCTTCAGCACCACATGTAAATAATAAAAACTAAAGGTACATCAACAACTAAAAAATCTTAAAAAAAAAAAGATGTGACTTAATGTATTAATGTTCATAATATTGAGTCACGCATTTTATAAAGCCAATTGCCACTTACATCTTTGACTTGCATTGTAGGAAATGTGCACTATGGGGATACCTCTCTTATAATGGAAAATGGGGAAAGTTAAATTATCATAGCAGAATTATTTTTATAGGAGATATTTTATTCATAGAAATTAAACCTATTATTTTAATTCCTTAAGTGATTTGAAACCGGTTATATAAACTTTGGAATGGACATAATGCATTTTGAGTTGCACCCAGCCTGACTTGACATTTAATGGTCAGAAGATCTTAAGCTTCTGAGCCAAGGTTTACTTATCTTTTCTGCTTGGAACATTTTAGACACCACTACCTCATTAGTGTTTGGATGACTTCAGTGATGGGGATTTGTGTAAAGAATGTGACAGGCATTTTGGTTCCTCCTTTGTTGTAGGAAAATTGCATTCTAATGACTTGTATAATTGAGCTTGATGTTTGATTTCTGTTTTTAATTGACTTTATTTATATACTTTATTCATATACTTTTAGACTGCAGAATCCGTAATAGTGAGAATGGAATACATTTCCTTTTAAATAGAGATGGGAAACGAAGGGGTGATGCCTTAATTGAAATGGAGTCAGAGCAGGATGTGCAGAAAGCCTTAGAAAAGCACCGCATGTACATGGGTCAGCGATATGTGGAAGGTATGTTCCTTAGATTCTGGCTTTTTATGATCTTGCATTAGATTTTAAATTTTGCAGGACTCGTTAACAATAGTGAAATAGTTAAATATTATGAATGCATTATTTTACAACTTGTAAAAATGAAGCTTAGAGAGATCATCAGAATTTTTTATAGATTGAAAGTATTGACCAAGTTTATCTTAAAGTTGTGAGAGTTAAATAGGTTATGATTGGCACATAATAAATATTCAATAAATGTTATTTTCTTCAGAGATGTGCAAAAAGATTAAAACCATTGGTATTTTAATTCTTGGATAATCTACCAAGTGTTAGTGTATTTGATTTCTTTTTTAAAAAGTAGTATCCTTCTGGGGCTGAGGTTGTGGCTCAGCCGTAGAGTACTCACCTAGAACGTGCGAAGACCTGGGTTCGATCCTCAGCACCACATAAAAATAAATAAATAAAGGTTTAAAAAAAGTGGTGTCCTTTGTTATGTAAATTTTACATCCATTTTTGTGCTTTTTCTTTGTAGTATATGAGATAAATAATGAAGATGTGGATGCCTTAATGAAGAGCCTACAGGTCAAGTCGTCACCTGTGGTGAATGATGGTGTAGTTCGATTAAGAGGACTTCCTTATAGTTGCAATGAGAAAGATATCGTG
The DNA here is from genome assembly GCF_052094955.1 of Ictidomys tridecemlineatus. Lineage (NCBI taxonomy): Eukaryota > Metazoa > Chordata > Mammalia > Rodentia > Sciuridae > Ictidomys > Ictidomys tridecemlineatus. Next base: position 53,261,632 of record NC_135485.1, on the reverse strand, counting down.
GACTTCTTTGCAGGTGCTTTGTAGTCATATCATGTTTGGGTCCTTATTTCTTTTCTCCCCCCACACTCCGTCCCCTTGCCTTGTTGTTCTATATCTTAGATGTGTTTTGATCTAATAGGCAGATCTTTGGGGGATGTCACATTTCAGAATTTCATGAGGGTTTGTCTTACAATAGAAGAAAATATCTGCTCTAAATAGTGGCCGTATTTGTCTAATACAATAACCATTTATATGATTTCAAAGTGTTATCTAATTTCTAGCTATAAAATATGTGCCATTAGTAGTAATGTTAGTCTAAATCTCTGTTGTCTCTTCAAATATAATTAATGACAAAAAAAGTTTAAAAAAATTGAGGGAATGGTGTGTTTATGATAGATTACTTGGATCTGAGCGTGGTTTTGCACACCTATAATCCCAGGTATTCTGAAGGCTGAGGAAGGAGGATCTCAAATTTAAGGTTAGCCTAGACAACATAGCGAGATCCTATCTCAAAAAAAAAAAAAAAAAAAAAAAAGGCAGGGTGGGTTGAGGTGTAGCTCAGTAGCAGGGTGGGTTTGGGTGTAGCTCAGTAGTAGAGTACCTCTTGGTTCAATTCCTAGTATTGAAAAAAGATTGGTTAGTTGGACCATCAACATTCTGAAAATATAAATACATATTTATTAATAACTTCTGGCTGCATAATAACTTCTACCCATTAAGCATGTATCCAGCTTTGAGTTTGGCAAAACCACATACAAGTTTTATTAGTGTATTTGTTAACTATAAAGATTATAAAAAGTTCCTGGTAGCAACACTAATTTGGAATAATTTTTTGTATCCTAGGACTGAATATAGTGGACATTACTTTTGTAATGGACTATAGAGGGAGAAGAAAAACAGGGGAAGCATATGTGCAGTTTGAAGAACCAGAAATGGCCAACCAAGCCTTGTTGAAACACAGGGAAGAAATTGGTAACCGGTGAGTGAGACAGATACTAGTGATGCAGCAGCATCACACTTCAAGTCATTTTGATGAGTGTGTTCTAATATGACTGAAAGTTTTCAGACACAGAAATGTAGAATAGTATGAGGAGCCACCGGACATCCATTGCTTGGATTAACAAATTATTGACATTTGTTATGTTTATTTCATCTGTTTATTTTCAGTATTTGTCTTTTAAAAAAGGTATCACAACAAAAAGAAAATACCTTTTTTAAAAGACAAATACTGAAAATAAACAGATGAAATAAACATAACAAATGTCAATAATTTGTTAATCCAAAATTAGCAATAATTTATTATCCAGTAATAACCCACAATCTTTTCACAGTTAAACCCCAAATACCTTTTTGTAGTTCGTTTGTTTGAGCCAGAATCCAGACAAATCCGCACCTTGCTTTTAATATGACTCTGATTCTCTTAAAATAGAGCAAATTCCCTTCTTTATTTTTTATTCTTTTTCCCTTTTAAAAATGCAGTTGACTTTTGAAGAAATTGGGTCAGGCAGTGTCTCCTGTTTATATCACATCAGGATGCATGTAATGAAGTAGGTGATTTGTGCTTAGCTTCGATTTTGGAGGCATAGGAAATTGTCAAATTTTAAATCTCTGTTTTGCTGTTTTCTGGCCTTTTTATTTAGCTCCTTCGAAGCTTTTTTTTTTTTTTTTTTTTTTAAATAGCGCCACTCCAAAAGCTGACTATTTCAGAATCTCCTTATAGAATGGGTTCATAGGTCTTTTTAAAAAAGTGGTTCTTGAGTTGGGCACAGTGACACATCTGTAATCCAAGCTACTTGGGATGCTGTAACAGGAGGATGTGAGTTTGAGGCTAGTATGGGCAATATAGCAAGACTCTGTTTCAAAAAAATGTTTTATTTAATTATTATTTTTTCTTCCCTTTAGGTTCTGGGAATCAAACCCAGGGCCTCATTTATGCTAGGCAAAGTGCTCTACCACTGAGCTACATACCTAGTCCCTCATTTAATTGTTTTAGGTCTGTAAATACAAATAATTTTTTAAAAAATTATTTATTTTTCTTCTGGTCATATGAGAAAATAACTTGAGAGTTAAACTCATATGCAATTTCCCTACTTCCCCACACACAAAAAAAATGAGACACAAGTAAAATTATAAAGTTTCTAGTATTAATACTAAAAATGAAAAAGAGTTGGAGGGTGCCAGATCTTTAGATCTGTCACGATCTCTTGACTCTAGAGTATAAGCAATTAAAGGAGAACTTATTTGCGTTTTGCCTTGAGCCTAATGGCAGGATTATGATGTCTGATTTTTGTTTTTTATGGGGTACTATGAGAATATTAGCACAAATAGGCATTTATGTCTATAATTCAATACAGCCTACCAAGAGAGTCAACTTTAAATTTAAATGAAGAAAAATTAAATCATTATCTACAGGACACCAGCTGTTTTCCATATGATTTCTGTGGAACTTGTGACTGACTCTTGGTGTCCAGGCTATAGTGAGTGAGGTTTTTTTTTTTTGTCACTACATAATAAGTCATTCTAAAACTTATTAGCTCACTCAATCCTTGAGCCACATCACCAGCCCTATTTCTTATTTTATTTAAATAAAGAGTCTTACTGAGTTGCTTAGAACTTTACCCTTGCTGAAGATGGCATTGGATTTATGATCCTCCTGCCTCAGCCTCCCAACACACTGGGATTACAGGAGTGTACCACTGCACTTGGCTTTGTTCACTTTTTTTTAAATTTATTTATTTTTATTAGCTACACATGACATTACAATGATCTTGGCAATTTATACATTTGAATCAATTGGGGCATAATTTCTCATTTTTCTGATTGTACAGATTACAGAATCACACTGGTCATAGAGTCACCTATATACATACAACAATCATAAAATCTATTCTATTCTGCTGCCCTTCCTATCCCCCCCTTCCCCTCCCCTCCCCTGCCATCACTTCTCTCTATCCAATCTAATGTGACACACTTTTTTTTTTTCTTATTCTCCTCACAACATCATACATGTATTCTGTATAACGATGAGGGTCTCCTTCCGTCTTCTGTGCAACTCCCCTTCTTCCTCCTTTTCCCTCCCCCCTTTCTTCCCTATTTAGTGGTAAAAGTACAAATAATTTTTTTACAGCTCCTGTTTAATAAGCTAGTTTGGAGTAACAGTGTTGAGGGAAAAAAAGCTTGGATTTAATTTAGTCCCACCGTCACTATAATGGCAAGTCAGAATTCTTAGGTTCTTATTTACCTCCTAGGGAAATTCTAGAAAAGGTAGCTTTTCTTATCCTGTGACTCTTTTGTTTGAACTTGGGTACTTTACCACTGAGCTTTCTTACCAGTGATGGACTATAGAGGGAATTTTTTATTTTGAGACAGAGTCTTACTAAATTGTTGTGGGTTTCCCTTAGTCTGTGAAGCTGGCCTTGAACTTGTGATCCTCCTACCTCAGCCCCCTGAGTTGCTGGGATTATAGGTGTGTGCTACTGCACTTGGCTACACTGGGACCATCTTTTACAAATGTGACTAATTTTCAAAGAATTCAATTGCAGGGCTTCGACAGGTTGATAAGCAGCTATGGAAAGAAGACCAAAAAAACCTTTGTTTTGGTTTGCTTTTCATTACTGTAATGAAATACTGATACAGTCTAACTTTATAACAATAAGAGGTTTATTTAGCCCATAGTTTTAGATGCTGAAAGTCCACACAGTGTGGTGCATTGACAAGGTCCCCCCTGCTGTGAATGGTATGAGTGCTTACCTGTGGGAAGAAGAAATCACATCTCACAACAAGAAGTCAGAGTGATTTTAGGGGTAGACTCAGGCTTTTATAACAACTTACTTTTCTGAGAATTAACTTCAGGATTCCCTTTTAGAGCAGTACCCCAAATGAGTAAAAGACCATCTTAAAGTTTCACAGCATCCCCCAATATTGTCACTCCAGTTACAAAGCTCCTAACCAAGAAATTGGGAGGCGGGAAACATCTAAGCCACAGCAACCTTGTAAAGATTCTTTTTAAAAAAAAAAATCCATAAATCTGTCAAACCTTTTGCATTCCAAAAAAAAGTTTAGTTTCTGTACCCACAATTACAACGAGGATAGTTATAAAGCAAAACAGCAAAAAATATTGTTAAAATGTATATGAAAATATATTTTGGGGCAAAAACTGTGAGGCAAAATGATTAAATTATTGATCTGTTCAGAGTATTGTTTTCATGGGTTAATATCTGCAGTCACTGTTAAATTTTCCCTTTCCTGTTCTTTTTTGGATACATGTATTTTATAAGCTATTGGAAATATCTTAAAACCTATTTTATTTATTTTTTGTTTTAGTATTATGTTTTAGTTGTAGTTGGACACAATACTTTTATTTTGTTTTTATGTGGTACTTAGGATGGAACCCAGCGTCTCACATGTGCTAGGCGAGGGCTCTACTGCTGAGCCACAACCCCAACCCCTTAAAACCTATTTTAAATGGGTTCAATGTACAGTTATTTTGCATCATTTGTGACTATTCGTTTTTGTTTTGACCTAGGTATATAGAGATATTTCCAAGCAGAAGGAATGAAGTTCGAACCCATGTTGGCTCTCATAAAGGAAAGAAAATGGCATCTTCTCCTACTGCTAAGTATATAACTGAGCCAGAAATGGTCTTTGAAGAACATGAAGTAAATGAAGACATTCGACCCATGACAAGTTTTGAAAATGAGAAGGAGATAGGTAAGGTCCTATCTCCTTTTGAGACTCATTGGGTCTATCTTGTATGTTTTGGTTTTTGTTAAACTATTTTTCTTAATAATCATATTGTATTGTGAGATTGCAAGACAAGGAAATTGAGTTAAAGATTTAATGTCTCTGTAGTATGTATTTTGAATATATACTGAAGGGCTTAATTATTTGGTTATGTTTTTAACTTAATTTTGTAGTCTATTAAAAGCTGGACACTAAAAATGTAATGAAAGGAAGTAAAATGTCAGCATTTAAACTAAGATAGGGAAAGATAGTTATATAGAGCAGGGATATTAAGGATTTTGTTTGCCTCTGGATTTAATAATTTCTTTGATTCCTAACCTTGAAGCAACATTGGAGTCTTTGAAATTTGTTAAGTATTTTCCAGTTGGCGCTTTGCAGTTATCCTGTCACTATATTTTTCTATCTTCCTTTCCTTTCCTCCTGGAACCCAGAAAGTTTCTCTTCCTTTATAGTTTAGTTCATGACTGGTTTACCTTCGTTCTGTTGTAACAGAAAATTAAGTTCTTAATTTAGTAATGGATTCAAGTATTAGATACTTATGGATATTCAGGTGATATTTGTTAAATAGCAAAAATTCAGATTATTTTGGCTTTTAAAGCCCTTCCTTACTGGTTCAAGATGATTTGAAGATTTTGATATAAAGGCCATATCTAATTATAATCTGTTAATAACTCTTGATGCTTTATGTCCTTGATGGTGTTTTTTGTTTCTCCTTCAGAATTGCCTAAGGAGATGTCAGAAAAGCTTCCAGAAGCTGTTGATTTTGGAACTACGCCTTCAATGCATTTTGTCCACATGAGAGGATTACCTTTTCAAGCTAATGCCCAAGACATTATCAATGTGTGTGCCATTAAGATATCCATTCTCAATAGGTTTGAACTGAAGTTCTAAAATTGAACTTGTATTAGTTTGCGGAAGGTGCAGAAGAAAATGCTGTATTTCTGGAGTATCTTTAGATAGTGAGATAGCAACTCTTGTTGTAAAGGTTGTTTAATTTTTTGTAGCTGAAAAGTGTAGGATATCTGGGTATGGTTGTCTGTGCCTATAGTCCCAACTACTTCAAGGATAAGCAGGAGGATTGCTTGAATCCAGGAGTTTGAGGCCAATTTGTGGATTGTAGGTGGATTGGTTCTCTTAAAAAAAGGGTGGGGGCTGGGGCCAGGGCTGGGGTTGTGGTTCAGCGGTAGAGCACTTGCTTAGCATGTGCAAGGCCCTGGGTTTGATCCTCACCATCATATAAAAATAAATAAAGGCATTGTGTCAAACGAAAAAAAAATATATTAAAAAAAAAGGAGGTGGGGTGTGGCTGGGGTTGCAGCTCCGTGATAGGGGCGCTTGCTTAGCATGTGTGAGGTACTGGGTTTGATTCTCACCACTACATATAAATAAGAACAAAGTAAAGGTTCATCCACAACTTAAAAGGGTGGGGGTGGCTTTTTATTACACTTGTGAAAATCAGGTGAGGATTTTATAAATGCACAGCAAAATGGTGTAGATTTATTAATAAAGTAGGAAAATTTGGTTTTAGAATAAACGACTTCAACTTATCTTTCACTTTGGGAAAATGACACTAAAGCATATGATTACAGAGGTTTTTTTGTTTATTTTTTTACAGAGCAGTTATATACAGATATTTCAGTGTTCCATTATAAATTGAAAATATCATAATTTGAAAATACATTTAATATACCTAATCGGCTAAACATCATAGCAACACAGTATACTGTAGAGTGTTGGTGGTTTATCTTTGTGATCTTGTGGTTGACTGGGAGATGTTTGTTGCCACTACTGAGCATCTCAACAGAGTACCTTACTTTGTATTGCTAGCCAGGGAAAAATTAAAAATTTTTAAATTTTTTATGGTTTCTACTTAATTTAGATTGCTTTTGCACAATTGTGAAGTTGAAAAATCATAACTGGAACCATCTAACCATTACAAATTCAGGGCACATCTGTACTAGACAAAAATCTAGGCTTGAGTTTTTATGAGATACCATGTAGCCTTCATGAAATGGGATTCCCTAATATTTGAGAAAGTAAATTTGAAATACATTTTTTTATTTAGTAATAGATACTATATGAAATAAAACATAAAACTACAAAGCTCTCAACTTTATGAACTTGAGAACATGTATGAAAGATAGATCCAAACGTAGAGTCTTTGGTTACTAGTGAAGCCTCAGAGTTGTCATTATTTCAAAAAACATACTAAGAGCTAGGTATGGTAACATATGTCTGTAGTCCTAGTGACTTGGAAGTCTGAGGCAGGAGGATCACAAGTTCAAGGCCAGTGTCAGTTGTTTAGTGTTTAGTGAGGTCCTAAGCCAATTAGTTAGAACTTGACTCAAAAAATGAAGGACTCAAGTTGTAACTTAGTGATAAAAGACCCCTGGGTTCAGTCTCCAGTACAAAAAAAAAAGGCGCATATTAGGAATTATATCTTTACCCAATTGAAGTTTTCATTGAAACTTGTTTTTGCGGGCTGGAGTTGTGGCTCAGTGGTAGAGCACTTGCCTAGCATATGTGAGGCCCTGGGTTCGATCCTCAGCACCACATAACAATAAATAAAGATATTGTGTTCATCTACAAGTAAAAAAAGGAAGAAACGTGCTGTTGCTTTGGTTTGGAATGATAATCATTTAGTGTGGTAGCCCAGTTTGTGTATTTCTGAAAACTGATAGCTACGTATCTGATTAAATGTATTACTAAGGAATAAAGTATATTTGATAGATATTCTTTAGAAACAGATGTGTGTGGGAGAAATGAAAAATTGTGTGAGAACCATTTGTATAAGGATCTGTAGTTTGAGGTTCTTTGATAATAGATATTTGAAATGTAATCTTGAGTCTGAGAAAACTCAGACCAGAAGAGATGGTAGATTTGTAACTATCTTATTGCTTAATGGATTTTCTAAAAACCACTGTGTCAGGTGTATGAATCAATGACTGAAAGCAAAAGCAGAGCCACCACTACCTGGGCTGGGGATGTGGTTCAGGGGTAGATTGCTTGCCTGACACACATGAGGCCCTGTGTTTGAACTCTAGTGCTGCAAGAAAAAAAAAAGTAGAGCCACCAGACATCTAAAGCTTGGTCCTAGTTCAGTTATATTCTTTTTGTTTGCCTCTGTTTAGTTTTTTGCTCCCCTGAAGCCTGTGAGAATCACCATGGAATACAGTTCCAGTGGAAAGGCTACTGGAGAAGCTGATGTGCACTTCGATACTCATGAGGATGCTGTTGCAGCTATGCTCAAGGATAGGTCCCATGTTCGTAAGTATTGCTCATGGTTTTCCTTATATTCAGTGCTTATCTTTCCTTACAAATATCTTTCCTTATTTAGGGATTGGTCTAGAATTTTTCCTAAGGAAAATAAAGGTAAAATATAAAACACTGTATTATAAGAAAAACATTTAGTTGACTGCCAGTTTCCTTATATTTCTATCCAGAGTTGGGGTTTTGTTTTAATTTTGCTTTTGCCTACTTGTTTTTGATTTTTTAAATGTTTTTATTTTAAATTTGGGTGGCAATGGGGTCTTGCTAGTCTCAACTTTAAGGGGTTCAAGTGATCTTCCTGCATCAGCCTCCTGGTAGCTAAGACCATAGGTGTTTGCCATCCTCTCTAGCCTCGTTTTTTAAAAATATTTTATTGTTGATGGACCTTTATTTATTTCTCTATATGTGGTGTTGAGAATCAAACCCAGGGCCTCCTACATGCAAGCGCTTTACCACTGAGCCACAACTCCAGCCCTCTTTTTTTTTCCTCCCCCCAATAAAGAAAAATGTTTGAGTTATCATCTAAATTATGAGAAAAATGGCTGCAGTATTTTTTCTGCCTTTTCAGGTTTTAAAAACTAATATTTTTCTATTGTTTTCAGAGCATAGGTATATTGAACTGTTTCTGAATTCATGTCCAAAAGGAAAATAAGACTTCCAGGGACTCCAGATAGTAAGGTAATTTTTTTTTTTTCTCTTACTGTGCATGCATTGAACCCAGGGCCTTGCATTTGCTGAGCTAGTGCCCTGTTGAGCTATATTCCCAGCCCAAGTAAAGTAAATTTAAGAGGTCCAATTATGGAAATTATTTTCAAATAGATGAATAATCATTAACTCACTAATTTGTAATATGGTAGAAACCATTCTCTTTTTAATAAAGATCAAGCTCTAGTGATAGTTAAAGTAACACTATAAAGAATAAAAGTTCATTTTGATTGTATAGTGCTTTCAAGCATTATCCATGCATAAAATTTTTTTCATAATTCCCAACATTTATCATGCTGTGCCCTTTCATAAATTGTATAGCTATCTTTTGTAGCTGTAAATTATAATATATGGAAAGTTTCCCTTGTATTAGCTTTTCTTCCCACTAAAATGTAAACACATTTCTTAAGTTGTGAGATATTTTTACAATATATAAAAGGTGTTATATATGAAATCAGGGTGTGTCATTCATATGCAGTTAATTTGTCATTACTTCCTTTTTCTTTTGAAAATGATTTTTTGTCTTAGGAAGAACATAGTTTCATAGTGTTAACTTATCTGTGACATATTTAATAAATATATATATTCTTCCCTCCCTCAGAACTGGGGATTGAACCCAGGGGTGCAGCACCACCAAGCTACATACTTTTTTTTTGTGGTGCTGGGGATTGAACCCAGGGCCTTGTGCATGCAAGGCAAGCATTCTACCACTGAGCTGTATCCCCAGCCCCTCTTAAAATGTTTTTTTAGTTCCCTAAGTTGCCAAGACTGGCCTCGAACTTGGTGATACTCCTGCGTTAGTTCCCTGAATAGCTGGGATTATAGGTGTGTACCATTGCACCTGGCTGCTAAATATATCTCAGTGTCCTTTGACTAAATGTGTAATATCTTTTTTTTCTCCATTAATTGTTTTCATATATTGTATTGCAATTATTTCTCCATATGTAGTAAAACACATTCTGTTACTATAGATGTTGTAGGTTATTTTTGGATATAAAGTTCCACAGTCCCAATTATTACCTTATTTCTATGTGAAATGTATTTTGTGCTCAGTGCCAGAAATCATACAAGGCTAGGTACCTTAATGCCTTAATTTCCTTACTTTAAATTTTGTTTTGTTTTGTTTTGATGGTACTGATGATTGAACCTAGGTGTGCTTTATCACTGAGCTACATCCCTAATACCTTTTATTTTTGAGATAAGGTCTCTCTAAGTTGCTAAGGCTGCCCTTGAACTTGTGATCCTCCTGCCTCCATCTTCTGAGATGTTGGGATTATAGGTATGCACCACCTGAAATGTTGGGATTATAGGTGTGTACCAACATGCCCCGCTCCTGACTTAAATTTTGTCAGATAACTTATACTGAGTCAGGAAGAAAAAAAAAAAAATGAACTTGTACTTTTAAATGGTATGTAAACACAAGTAATTTTTTCTTTTTTTTTACATTTCAAACAGAAGTGCAGCCAGGTGCAGTGGCTCACACTTGTAATCCCAGCAGTTTGGGAGGCTGAGATAGAAGGATTGCAAGTTCAAATCCAGTCTCAGCAAAAAGAAGGTGTTAAGCAACTCAATGAGACCTTGTGTCTAAATAAAATACAAAATAGGGGTAGGGATGTGGCTCAGTGGTCAAGTGCCTCTGAGTTCAATTCCTAGTACTGCCCCCCGCCAAAAAAAAAAGCAAAACAAAAGTGTAACATTTTTTTGTTTTATTTTCAGGATGAAACAAGAAGCATTTCATTTGCACATCTTTCTTGGACATGGGCTATAAAGTTCCTGTTTATTGGCAGAAACTGCTAGAGAAAGGATTTTGGGTTTGGGGTTAATGCTTCTAAGAAAAATTCATAGTGAACAATTGAGAAGGAGAAAGATTCAATTTGGTATTATGAAATAAACCACAAATCTTAAATTTTTGTTTAAACTGTTCAGGATCTGATTAAGAAAATCTGATTAATTCTTTATTTTATATAATTAGCAGTTTGTTTTTATAGAGGATATGTTACCCATTGTAAAGACTACATATTTTTATTCAGTACTATCTTTAAAAAATCTTTTTCTCATTTAAAAAATAATCTGTTCAAAGTTTTGATTTTGCCTATGAATTGAGAGCTCTGATGTAAAGCTTCTTATGGATGAAATAATGTTTTATTGTAACCAAACACTCACCAAAGCAAGAAAAGGTTTCAGACCTTTAAACCACTATGGTGTGGCAGATAGTTTTAATTTTAGCTATATTTGATTATTTAGATAGGGGTAGTGATTAAAATAAATAAATACCACAGGTTAGTGAGTATAAATGACAAGTTGGCAGTTTTATGTCTTTAGAAATGTTTTGCCTTTCTAAACCTTGTGGTTAAAGGCATTTAACATTGGTGCCTGTCTGTTTAGGGGGAAGTCTAGTCTCAACTTAAAAGTTGATCCCCCCCCCTCTTTTTTTTTTTTGGTTTTGGGTAAACCTTAAGGGTGTTTGTTAGTCTTGAAACTGTAAAGTGATATGTCACAATAGTCCAGACTTATACGGACATTAATGGCTTCACTTGATTTAAACCAGCTCTAGACAGGAAAAAAAAAATCTGTCTCCTCATTTGCTTTTCAGTGCAGTAGCACATCCCATATTTTAGAACAAGTAGGGGTGCCTTGCTTTAAATAAAAATAGCATTTAATGTATAATTGTGTGAAGGGTTTATGGATAAAGCTACTTCTGCCACATTGTGGCAGTACCTTCTGCTTTAATATTAACAGCTTGTTATTTAAATATTGGACAAAATGGCTGGCTTCAAAATGTAGTCATTAATAAACTAACTTTATGTGCACCTGTGTAGGAGAATCAAAGTTCTGTATACTTTCTTTGCCTTGTTCCTGTTCTCAGGGTGACAGCTGCCACCAGGAGATGCGGAGTCCTTAAAATTGAATTTTCCCAGATTTCAGAGAGGTGATATCTGGAAGAGAGATGATGTTTTCTCTCACTTAATATATAATCATCATTGATTACCAGCTAAGATACAAAAATCACTGTACTGTAAGCAGTCAATAAATGGAGGCTCACTTTAGCCTGAAGATTACCTGAGAGTATTTATTATTGGAGTATGTGAGTCAGTTGCTTATATATTTTATTACAGCAATTCCTGGTATATTAATGTAAGAAGAAATGATTAATTTTCAGTTGTATTTAAAAAAATTCTCCTGTAAGTACATGACTTAATCTAAGAGATGTACTACTCAGATGGAAATGTTTTCATATGTGGTTGAATGTGCCAAGTTGTGAGAACTGGTGTCCGTACTTATGTCATTTGTTCAGGGTCTGAACAATCCCATTCATAATTGGTATCTAATTTTCTTTAGAAAACACCTGTAGAGTCTATTGGGATTGGGTTTTAGTGAGGAATTCATTCATTTGTACTTTGTCTTCAGCTAATGAGTTTCATTTGCACTTTTTTGGGAAAAGAACGAGAGCAAGAGCATTAAAATACTTGAAGGAATATGTCTTCTTGCTTCACTAAAGACTGAGTTCTCAGTATAAAACAGGTTCATTTTTGGGAAGTCACCATATGAATTCATATATTCTACTTATTAGTTTTTGTTCATAATTTAGGCTAGTGAGTGAGTGATTGATTGATAAGGCAAATGTAGTTATTAGGAGAGGAGGAGATCCACATAACAGAATAAAAGTTCTTATTCATTCACAGGACATTTTTGTGTCTCAAAATTTTTTGTTCAAACTTGGCTGTGCATTATTATTTGCTTTTGAAGGAAGCAATGAGTGAATTTCTATCTTCTGTGTGATTTCTTTATGTCTATAATCTTTGTTGTAAAACTGTCAAAAATGGTGGGGTTGGAGTCTGTGGTCAGAGTCCCCATATCCTGCTTTGGTTTAGCTGTTTCTTAAGTTAGTGCAAGGGAGAAAAACTCTGATAGGGATTATATAAACACAAAGGAGAAAATTCCTGAAGATTGTGATCCAATGTAGTGTGTTCACTGATTCTGGACACTGAAACTGAGCCAGTGTTCCTTTATACCCAGTTGGCAATGGCATCCAAGTTAGGTATGGTCAGAAGATTCTATGTCCTTTTCACTACTGCACTGTGGAGAAGCATAAGAAAACCACTTCCCTGTAGGTGACATGGTATGTAAAGATCCCTCTTATTAGCCAACATGCTCTGTTAGCATTTCTAAACAATCCCGAGTAGGTTAGTAGGTTTTTATTTGGAGATTTTTTTTTCTTCTGTGTTAACATCCTCTTCACCTTATTATTTAAAACACTCCATAGTAATGAAAAGTTCCCATACATTATGTGAAAGGATTCTCGTTCAATTTATAGGACCAAAGTAGAGTGGTTTACCTCAGCTGTAGAGTAGAAGGAGGTTGAAATAATAGAGGCTTTCATAAAACAAGACTTCTCAAGTAGTAGAAATATGTTCCTATTCCTGAGTTTAACAAATTAGAAAATAATTTCTGAAATTTTTAGGAAGGGAATAAAGCTGCTGTAGACGTTCATTTATCGTTTTTTGTTAGTAGACATATTTTCAGTTCCTTAGGTAGAGATTAATTTTAGTTTGGTAAGAAACTGCTAAACTGTCTTCCAAAGTGGCTATCCCATTTTTCATTCCCACCAAGAGTTTGTGTAGCTCCCCATCCTTACCAGCATTTGGTGGAGTTAAGTGTTTCGGATTTAAGCTATTCTAGTAGGGGTATAGTGTTATCTCATTTTTTTAAAAAATGTGTGTTTTTTTTTAAAGCTGTAGGTGGACACAATACCTTTATTTATTTAACATGGTGCTAAGGATCAAACCCAGTGCTTTATGTGTGCTGGGTGAGCGCTCTACCACTGAGCCATAGCCCCAACCCTTATTGTTTTGATTTCCATTTCCATAAAGAAGTTATTTCCATAGTGCAATAATAAACATCTTTTCATACATTTAGTTGCCTTTTTTCATCTTTGGTGAAGTATCTGTTTAGATCTTCTGCCCTGTTTTTTGGTAAGTTTTCTTACTGAGTTTCATAAAAGAGATAAAGGAATGTTCAGTCTGTCTTAAACTTTGATGATATGAAAATGAAGAATGGGGCTAATTTAAAAATTCTTTATATTTTTTGAAGAAAATGAAGAGATGGAGAAAGTATGTAGTGAATAGCCTTCCTCCCATTCTATTAATTTAGCCACTTCCCCTTCTCAGGCAACCCTATCATCAATTTTTAATGTAAACATACTGTATATATATTTAAGCAATTATTAGACATTGCTGGTCTGCATTTTTCCCCCAATTGAACAATTTAAAGGTTGTTTTATATTAGTATACAAAATCTTCACTCATTTTTTTTTTTTTTTTTTATGGTTCTGTTGATTCAACTCAGACACTCAGCCAGCCCTATTTTGTATTTTATTTAGAGACAGGGTCTCACTGAGGTACTTAGTGCCTAGCCATTGCTGAGGCTGGCTTTGAACTTGTGATCCTCCTGTCTCATCCTCCCAAGCTGCTGGGATTACAGGTGTAAGCCACTGTGCCCAGCTTTGTTCTTTGTCAATGATTGTGCAGTGTGAACTATCTGTATATCTTCTTCCAATTAAAAAAAACCCCTTTATTATGGAGAATTTCAAACATACAAAAATAGAATAGCATAATCACCTTCCCATTTAAATCACCAATGATTATCAGTTTATGGGTAGCCTGGTTTCATCCCCATCCACTTATTCTTTTTTGTGGTAGTGGGGATTGAACCCAGGGTCTCTTTATTATGGACTACATTGCCCAACCTTTTTATTTTTTATTTTGAGACGGAGTCTTGCCAAGTTGTTGAGGCTGGCTTTGAACTTGCAATCCTTCTGCCTTAGCTTCTTGAGAAGTGGGATTATATGTTATTGAGTCTGGCTTTTTTCTTTAATCCCACTTATTTGGGGGCTGAGGCAAGAGAATTGAAAGTTCAAGGCAAGGCAATTTAGTGAGACCTTGTTTCGAAATTGGGGGGAAAAAGGGGTGGGGGGAATGTAGCTCAGTGTTAGAGTACCACTGGGTTCAATTCCCAGTACCACAAGTCTCACATTGTTGCCCAAATTGATTCCAGACTTATGAGCCTGAGTGATTCTCCTGCCTCTGCCTCTCATGTGCCAGTTCTGAAGGTGCTTGCCACTGCACATGGCTTTCCCCCACCTCATTAATTTTTAAAAAATTAATGGCTTTGTAGGTTTTTTTTGTAGTTGCAGGTGGACAGCATGCCACCTGCAACTACAATAAGCATTTGCTTATTTTTGTATGTGATGCAAAGAATTGAACCCAGTGCCGCATGCATGCTAGGCAAGTGCTCTGCCACCGAGCTACAGCCCCAGCCCTCTCCTCATTAATTTTTAAACTTAGATAGTATTATTTCACCTGTAAATATTTCAGAATGCACTTTAAAAAAAACCAACTCATTTCATAAAAATACAATTTCTTGTGACCAAGCCGGTTATCATTTTTGAAAACTTTTTTTTTCCCTTTGGTGGTACTGAGGATTGAACCAGGGATGCTTTATGCTCATCTACATATCCAGCCCTTTTTATTTTTTGAGACAGGGTCTTGCTAAAAAGTTGCTGAGGCTGGCTTCCAATTTGTAATCCTGCCTCAGCCTCTTGAGTGGCTGGGATTAGAGGCATGCACCCGCACACCCAGTCATTTCTTTGAATCAGAATGCAGACAATCCACATGCACATTACAGTTGAGTATGCATATTTTTCCTTGCAATCTTTTACAAAAAATTTGAAACATACACTTTGGATCATCAACATACCTTTTACCCATCACTTAGATTCTGCTAGTGACATTTTGCCATACTTTATCATGTACATATTCATCCCTCAGTTTTTCTTTTTTGTTTTTGTGGTACCGGGCTTGGAACCCAGGGATGCTCCACCACCAACTCTGTTAGCTGAGTTTTACATTTTTTTTGTTTAGAAACAGGGTCTTGTTGTTAAATTGCTCAGGCTGCCCTTGAATTTGTGCTGCTCCTTCCTCAGCCTGCTGAGTCACTGGGATTACAGGCATGTGCCACCATGTCCAGCCATCTTCTTTATCCATGTCAAAATAAATTGTAGACATTTATACTTAAACTTTTCAGTATACATGTCATTTTTTTTTAATAGTAGGGATTGAATTTAGGGGCACTGGACTACTGAGCCCTATTTTGTAAATATTTATTTAGAGACAGGTCTCTCTTTCACTTTTGCTGTGTTCAGCCTGTGTTCTGTGTATTTGTGCAATTTAACTCAAGCCCTTAGTAAGCTATGAAACATTTCCATCACATTAGAATTTTGCTTATTGATTGATTGATTGGTACTGGGAATTGAACCCAGAGGCGCTTAACCACTAAGCCACATCCTCAGCCTTTTTTATATTTTATTTAGAGACAGAATCTTTCTAAGTTGCTGAGGCTGGCTTTGAACTCTTGATCCTCCTACCTTAGCGTTGTTGGAGAAAATTTTTTACCTGGTCAGTTCCTGTACCATTCCTGTACTTTGTTCTCTTCCTTTGCAAGTATCCATTGTTAGGATTTTGTTGACCACAGATTAGTTTTGTTTATTTTAGAAATTAATTGGAATCACATAGTACATATACTTATATATGATGTGTATGCTTGTGTAAGTTTCAGCATTTGCGATTCTTTTGTGTGTTTCACCTCTCTGTTCCTTTTCATTGCTGATTAGTATTCCACTATATGAATATGAATATGCCACAGTTGAACTTTTACCTGTTAGGTGAGCAGTTGATGAGCTGGTTCCAGGTTTTGGCTGTTATGAATAAAGTTGCTTTGAACATCTTCTACAAGCCTTTTTGTGCACTTTCATTTTAATTTATTTGGGGTAAATGTCTAGGAGTAGAAGAACTCGAGTTGCAAGAGTGATATATTTTAAATTAGGGTCTTACATAGCTTTTTTTTTTTTATAGTGGCCCTCCTATTTTATATTCCCACAGAATTCTAAGTACATTCTAACTGTTGGGTGTTGCTAGTCTATAAGTTTATCCATTGTATGTTGTATTGTATGTTTTTAATTCACTTTCTCTTAAAACTGATAATGAACCCTTTTTCATAACCTTATTGGGGCCTTTAGTGAACTTGAATGCCTGTTTATTTTTCTTAATTGGTATGTTTCCCCATATATTTTTTCTTATTTGTTGAATAAGATTAACCTGTAAATTTCCACAGTCTGAATTTTACTGATTGCTTGTTTGATGTTTATTGATCCCTTTTTAAAATTGGGTTTGGTGTTTTAATTTCAAGAGTCCCTTATTACTACTGTAGTGAGCTTTAAATACCTTTTGCTTTTAGTGTGTTCTCATTTCTTATTGTGTCAGGAATTGTCCATGCCTGAAACTTTTTTTTTTTTCCTTTTTTGTGGTGTTGTGGATACAACCCAGGGCCTCCACACTCAATTATTGGACTACATCCCCAGCCCTTTTTATTTTGAGACAGAATCTCACTAATTTGCCCAGGCTGGCCTTGAATGTGAGATTCTCCTGTCTCAGTCTCCTGAGTGATTGGATTATAGGCACATGCCACCATGTCTGGCATAGATTCATAAATATCCCCTTTTATGATTTCTGGTTTTGTGTCAGAATTAGATATTTCAGTGAAATGATTCTGAAGGTGTCTGGTGGTAAGGCATAAATGTGTTAAGCCAGGTAGATTAGAATATGGATGGGCTCAATGACATTCACAAGGATAACCAAGTGCTTACTAGTATACACTAGGTTAGATCCTGGGTTGGATCCCTAGCACTGTTGGATGGGTAGTGGTGGTTGGGGGTAAGAATCTTATTCTGAAGCCTACAGGTAAAGTTAATAGGTATGTTCAAAGACTTCTGATCCCAAAACATCTGCTTCTAACTGAAATAAAGCTTTCTTCTACCATTTGACAGAAAATGGCAAACATTTGGGAATAAAGATCTAGAGTTAAGAGACTTGAGATATTCATAATTTCTGGTAGGTTTTCTGGTCAGCTGCCTGTAATTCCATTCATTCCTCATTTTCTTAAGTAAGTAAGTCAGGGAATACAGGTGATGTATCATAGTAGTTTTTAACTTGCTCTTACCTATAAGAATGTCTTATTTGTGATTAACCTTATCATTGAATATGAATGATACTTTTGTGTTAGAAAGCAATATCCTCAAAGGTAAGGCATTAATGCTTCCTGGAGACTTGTGTAGCCTTTTAATCTGCTTGCCCACTGGAGGCTGGAGTTACTTCTTACCATCTTAAAATTAACTCTTAGGGAATTGATATCTTCAGCAATGCTTATAATTACTTATGGATTCTATTTTTAAATTAATTTTACATTTCAAAGATAATAAACTGAATAAAGTTTGTGTCTTTATGTGTAAAAATTGTGCTTGTCAGATATTTAGTTTCTGATTTGGTATATTGACTGGCTGCAAAAGTAACACAAAGGTAATCAGTGTGTTAAACATGAAATCAACCTGTCCTTAGGAGGTTGAGAATAAAATAAAAGACCTTAATGTTTGACAGTTCTCAAGCCAGAAAATTTTTAAGAATCAGTGAGAGTTGACCTTGGAGAACATTTGGGGAACTATATTAAGCTAAGTTATTTAAAAGAAGTTGTACTATAAACCCAAACAGGGCCACTTACTATACTTCTGAAATATAATTCTTTAAAAACACTTTACTTTTTTTTTTTTTGTTATCAAAGCTGAATGAAGCTGTAGTGGACAATGGCCCAGAGAACTACTTAAAAACCACTAGGCCATATCTGGAGTCCTTTCAGGGAATGGGTAAATTCCCTTAAAGAGTTTCATAATACATTTTTATTTTTATTAATATTTATTTTTTAGGTTTTTAGGTGGACACAATATCTTTTTTTTTTTTTTTAATGTGGTGCTGAGGATTGAACCCAGTGCCTCACACATGCCAGGCAAGCTCGCTACCACTTGAGCCACATCCCGAGTCCCCATAATACATTTTTATAACTTAATATAAATGATTCTAATCATCACATTTCTACATCTACTTAACCCTGAAAAGTCCTTAGATCCTATTTGGACATAAATTGCTTTCAGTGAGGTTAGTCGGGTTTTATAAGGTTAGATATATATGAAAGCAGTTTAAAAAATTAAAAAAAAAATTCTCTTTTGTACTAGGGATTGAACCTGGGGTACTTTATCTAGTCCTTTTTACATTTGAGGCAGGGTCTTGTAGATTTTCTGTGGCTGGCCTGGAATTTGGGATCTTCATGTGTCAGGCTCCCAAACTGTTGGGATTATAGGTGTGAGCCACTGTGCCTGGCTTAGTTTTTTGTTTGTTTGTTTTTTGGTACTAAGGATTAATTTTGGAAGAGTTTTAGATACATAGGACATAAAAATAGTAGGATTTGGTACTAAGGATTAATTTTGGAAGAGTTTTAGATACATAGGACATAAAAATAGTTGGATTCCTACATACTTTACCTGTTTTGCCTACTGTTATCACACTGTTATATAGTATATCTGTCACAATTAAGGAATCAACATTGACAAATTACTTTTCCACACTTCAAATTTTCTTAGCTTTTTTTCTAAATACCCTTTTCATTTTAGGGACTTTCACATTACATTTAGTTATATAGCCTTAAACACCTCAGATGTTTTGTTTTTGATGACTTTGATGATTTGAAGGAGCAAAGGTCAGTTATTTTGTAGAATGTCTCTCACATAGGTATTTTTTTTCTTCTTCTGCTTGGCCTGGAGCTTTTTGGGAAGACCATTCTCTTCATATCACATTAAGGGGTACATATTATCGATGTCACTGCAAATTCTGATGACCTTGACCAGGTTATTATAATTACTCTTCTCGCCATATCCTAATATTTTGAAGGAACCTACTGAACACAATCCATACCCAAGAGGTGGGGAATTAAGCCCATTCACCTTGAAGTGGATGGATTTACTTACATAAATTGAAAATTTTCTGTATGGGAGATGTGTCATGTCTTTATTTGGTCATTTATATCAATGTGAACTCAGGATACTTGTCTTTAGGCTATACTCCTATAATGTTACTTTGTTGCTCAGAATGTTTCATTTTTGGCCATTGGGAGATTCTTCAGTAGACTCTTTTGTCCTTTTTGTAGTGTATACTTCCTTACTTTCAGGCAATACAAGATGCCCCAGACCTGGAACCAGCCATTTTTCAGAGAAGCCCTTGAACTCCTTTTTCAATTTTCTTTTTTTGTGGGACTGAGGATCAAACTCAGGTTTTGTGCATGCTAGTCAAGTTCTTTACCACTTAGTTATATTCCCAGCTCTCCTCTGGCTCCTTTATTTTTATTTTATTTTTTAGCAACACTGGGGATTGAATCCAGGGGTACTCTACCACTGAGGTACACTAGTACTCTTTTTGAGATAAAAGCCTCAATTTGCTGAGGGTGCCTTGAACATAACGTGATCCTCCTGCCACAGCCTCCTGAGTTACTGGGATTATAAGTGTGTGCCATCATGTCTGGTTCTTTTGTTTTTATGGCTGTAATATTTCACTGTGTGTGTATATGTTATATATATTACATCTTTTTGCTACTATGACTAATGCTGCTATGAACATGAATATACAAATATCTTTAGGAGACACTGCTTTATATTCTTTTGGATATATACACAGAAATGAGCTTACTGGCAATCTGTTTAATTTTAGAAACTGTCATACTGTTCCCAGTCACTGCACCATTTTGTATGGCAACATTTTGTAGATTTTAGTGTATAAAAAAAGGCTAACTAGCTATGTGCAAAAAAACCGTTTTTTTTTTTTTTTTTTGGTGAACTCAGGAGTGCTCCACTGCTGAGCTGCATCCTAATGAGACAGGGTCTTGCTAAATTGCTGAGTCTGGCCTTGAAGTTTTGATCCTCCTGCTTCAGCCTCACGAGCTGCCATTATCCTGGCATGCAGCTCTGTGCAATTCTAAACGAAAACTCAATTAGTTAATTACTTATTCTTGAGTATATTTCTAATTATGGAGTTGCCTCTTTTCAATTTAATGCAAAACTTAATTATAAAATAACATTTGCCAACTAAGGATAATTCCCATTTTGTTCACTTTTGTTCCCCTCATTCTGTGTGCAGCACCTAAAACAATGCTGGCTCATACAGATACCCTATTCCACCCACCTCCCCCACTAAAAAAGGAAGGCCCTCTCACACACAAAATTATTTAAAGGAAAAAGGAGACAACAAACTAAACTAGAATTATTAATTTTTATTTTCCTCAGGTATTCTTAAACTTTAGCTTCACCATGTAACAGTCTAGACTTCTGGAATAACAACTCTTTCCCAGACTGTAACCTTTTTCAGAGATAGAATTTATCAAATAACATGGTTCCAGGATGTTTTTACTCCTGAATTCTAAACCAGCCACAGAATAATTTCTTCTCAGGTCTTAACTGGAATCAAACAATCTAGACATATATAACATAATCATTTCTTTCCTTGATGAGTGCACTTGACTTTTTCCAGTCTGTTACTAAGAGATGTCTGAGTATCGCCCTTTCCAAGAAACCAGTCTGCCAGTTCTGATTCTTGGTTCAGAATAAGGAGTTCCTTATTCAAGGAATAATTTAATAAATATGAACTAACTGTTCTCAGCCATCAACAAATTAAACCTGCTTTATACTTGACTTAGCTTTGCTTACAATACTGCTTACAATTTCCCTTATGACACGGAGAGGAAGGAGGGACTGGGAGAGAGATGGCTTGTTTTGTGGTAGGGGACTCTGAAAAAGGCAGATATTTACTTTTGAAGTCATTAAGTGGAAAAACAACAATGTTCTTTCTTGTTCTAATAATGAAAATACTTGTAGGTCAAGACCAGAAAATTCTGATCCTGAAATTATAATATATTACACAATATTATTTTCAGTACATTCAGAATTTATATTACTCTCTAATTTCCCTGAGTTGGGGTTCACAGTTTGGTAGAGATATGTAAAGAAGAGGTAGTTAGTGGGAGTGAAGAGGAAACAATGTTTATGTCTAGCAGCACCTGGGAAAATAGGTAACATCATTTTGACCTCAGTTAACATTTATCTTTCCTTCTTGAAACAGCAAATGTAATAGAGGGAGATGATCACTTTTCTATTTTTTTTTTCCCACCCTGCTGTTCTGGGGAATCAAAGTAAGAGTCTTGTGCATGCTAAGCAGCCACTCTACAACTGAGCCACATCTCCAGCCCCTTTCTTTAAATTCATACATGCTTGCACCCTTCCTATTATATCAACCCCATACTCATAAAAATAGCCTTTCCAAAGGTACAAAATAAAATAACCCCTTCAAATTGGGGTTGTTTAGATTTACAGAAGAAAGGCTCAACTCAGTAACTTTTTTAAAATTTATATTAGGGAAATTAAGCAAAATTTCCAGCAAACCCAATCACTGCCTTTTTCCCCCTGGACCTTGTTTACCTAAATTATTCCTATCAACTTAGTTGATTTTAAGAATTGGGCTTTAGGGGTCTTGACATCTAACACAGGTACAGAATGCACCTGTGTGAGTGATTGGTTCAGGTCTCTTCTCCAGTCTTATGAAGGGCTGGTGGAATATTGCTTCATCAGCTGTTTGTGACAGGGATTGCAAACTCGCTCAGGCTTGATACTTGAGGGAAGAGGCAGTTCGTTTGTTGAACAAGCATTACAGAAGGTTCCTCTGCAGTTCTTACATACATTCTACAAGGAGAAGAGGAGATTAGGTGGGAAAAAGAAGAGCAAGGAATAGAATGCATGGGATAGAAAGGCTGAATATTCTAAGTGCTCAATGCCTAATCAAGTGCAGGCTGAATGTCTGCTAGGTACCAGGTAGTAGCTGACTAAATTTAGTTCTGATCTACAAACATTGATTTTCAGCGGGGCTAATTTAGTGCAAGTACCTAAGCACATGCACTAAGGCAGTGACCTAGCAATGGCTTTGGTGAACAGCCTAGGATTAAAAAAACTGCTAACTCTGAACCGAAAATAAGATTCTGAATACACTCATGTGCTTAATGCATTCTTGTGATGCTCCACAAGCACATCCTTTGGGATATCAGTGAGACAGGCCCATAGCTGGCTCCATCATGTTTATAGGGAAACTCATCTCTATGAGTCTTTAGTGGCCAAGCACTGGAAGTCATGTTTGTCACTATGGCAGTGTCACTGCTAAGGTTGCAACCAGGAGATATAGAGCTCATCATAAAAGGTTGTGAAGAATAATTCCCCCCATGAAATACTGCTTTCATCCCAAGCAATCTTCCTGAGGGTGCAGTGGAGTGGGGGTGGGGGTCACTTTCATCTGAAAGCCTGAGAAACCTTTTCCTATGACATGTTGAAGTTACTTTGAATGGCTCAGAAAAGCTGGAATTTGATTAGTAGTTTCTTCTCTTTTGGCACATCTTTCTGTAACTGCAACTTCTAATCTATAAAAGCAGTTCATCCATTATCTGGTTCTGCTAAGCTAAGACTAGGTCACAATAATAATTTTGTTTGCTAAAATTCAGAATGATAAAAAATGGTGATGTAATCCAGAATTTGGGCAAAATTCTCATGTCTTCCAAGCACTTGTTTTTTTTTATAGTCATTTGTACTTAACATTTCTTGAGCATGTACTATAAATTGGGTACCATATTAGACGCTGAGGATACTGTGGTTAGCAAGATGCAGTCCCAGTTGTTGAGGACATTCCTTTCTGAATGCTTCCTTTACTCTGTCTACATTCTACTATAATAAACTGGAAATGTACTCAGGCAGAGACCTAAGGACCACGGGAAAAACAAGTGGTCCAACGGGAAGAGCTCATTTCCCTTTGTTCTGAGCTGGATGAAATACTAGAAGTCACTTTGGTAAATGCTGTACGTTTAAATAAATTATTTGCTTAAAATTATATGTATAGTTATTCATATAATTTGCCAACATGAATTACTATGACTGAAAAAAAAAAAGGTATCTGATAGATGCTTGCTCCCTTGGCTTCCTACCTGACTCTTGGCACTCTGCTCTACACAACAAAGTTCCTGCTATTCCTGGAAAGGGGCTAGTGGTGCAAAGAACATCTTCATGAAGAACCTGTTCATTTCTCTCCACTTACCTTTGATAGGCTGTCATCCTGGCATAGCTGACATATCTGTGGCTTTTCAGAGAGCAGCGGCTGATCCTAAAGCACACAGTGAGTCAGTTACTTTCCCTCAGCACTAGAAACTTGAATGCTTTCAGAACATGCATTTTCTTTTTGGTTCTGGGGATTAAATCCTGGAGTGCTTAACCAGTGATCCTCATCCTCCCAGACCTTTTTATTTTTTGAGACAGGGCCTTACTAAATTGCTTTGAACTTCTGGTCCTCCTGCCTCAGCTTCCTGAGTCCCTGGGATTATAGGTGTGTGCTATGGTGCCTGGCTGGAAAATGCCTTTATGTATATATTTAGCTATTGTAGCCACACTCAGACTATCTGGAAACTAAAGAAACAAAATTTACATAGTCCTACCACCTTTGATATAACCCTAACACTATCCTTACAGCTTTTAATTTTTATAATAAAACAACATGGTTATACTTCTAAATAGAAAATTTAAGCACAGAGAAGTATAAAGTAAAAAAGTTTTAAAAACTGCCCCATCCTTGTTTATTCTACCATCAAAAATAGAGAGCAGTGGGCTTCATTTTATATCCTAATAGCTAAGTCACAGAGTAACTCACGCACAGAGGCATCTATGGTCTTTCTTGTAGTGTTATCAGACTATATTTGTATTCTATAAGCATTTATGTTAGTTTATTTCTAACTGATCATTTTTTTTCCTTTCCATTTTATATAAGGAAAAACTAAAGGAAAGAGAACAGAGGTCTCACAGTATGTGAAGAGAAGTGAGAACTGCTGTTTTCTTAGCAAGTTGCTCAAGGCTGTGCTACTTTCTGACCCTTGACTTACATTATGGTTCTTGTTTACAAATAGATTTGGACTTATACTTTACATCTCCTTTTTACTAGCAAGAAAATAGTTGGCATTTATGTTTTCCAACATGTATGAAAACTTTAGGCAATCCATTATTTAGTACATTGTTGAAAGGTTGGTACACAGAGGATATACCATTTATCTTTTTCCCATACTGTTTACTGGCTAGGCATAGTGTCCCAACTTCATACTTTTAGAAAAATGGGAGGTTCAGTTACCTGTTCATCTGTAGGGTGGGACAGCAGCCTACAATATAAAAACAAAAAATCATAACAAATATCAACTTAATATATTTCCATTTATATCATCTCAGTAAATGTTCAGAAGACAAATAGTTTGTCAAATAAGCAATACTGGAGTTCTTTGATATTACTAGGAACAATTGAATTATTAATTTTGTACTCCCAGATTTTGGACATTTTGGTTAAGTCTATTATTAGAATCTGACACTTGACTTACATTATGGTTCCCATTTACAAACAGATTTGGAGTTATAGTTTATACTTCCTCTTATCTACCAAGAAAATAGCATTCTTTTTTTTTTTTTCCTTTTAGTTCATGTTGCTAAGAACAGAACCCAGGTCTTTGTGTATGCTAGGCAAGCACCCTACCATTGAGCTATATTCCTAGCCCAACATTAATGTTTTCTAACATGTAAAATTCCAGTGGCCCATTAGACATATATTTAATAGCTTTTTTTCTATCCATTATAATGGAAATCTATCAATTATCTTATGTCATATATCAGTCTCTTCTCCCAAATATTCATAAAATGTTAGCTTTAGCAAATTAATCAGGGAAAGGGAAATGAAAGAGATTGTCACATGAAAGTCCATTCAAGCTGTTCTATTTCTTCAGTAGACTACATTGAGCTAATCCTGACTTCCCTACTTGGAGCAGAACCTAAAGTAGAGAAGTAAAGCCCAGGTACTTTTAGTTGTGGGGAAAGTGTGCCACAGGTTGATAATTGTTCCATTTCTTTTTAATTGATGGCAGTGTGATTACAAGACTAGGTTATACCACGTGGGGATGAGATTTTCAAATATTCCTTGGATCACAATTTCAAGAGGACTGGTGTGGTTCCATGATTGCAGTTCTGGCTGGAATAGGCCCTGGAAGTTGCCATTATGTTGTATAGAAACAAAGGACTTAAAAACAGAAGATATGTGATAAGCAAAGGCAACTTGCTATGTCACCTAGTCTCTCTGTGACACTCAGTTTTCTCATCTGTAAAGTAGGAATGGATGGTTTTATTTTTGAAAGAGAATTTAATGTAGAAGGATACTGAATGTGAAACACATTTTCTAAGCCACAGAGCACAATACAGATAGTATAAGGAAGCACTGACTTATATTCCCAGGGCCTAAATCAGTACTTGGCATTTAATAGACACTCTTGATGATTCCAATTAATAACTGGATTTTAGACCACTAGTAGGCTGACCCTGAAAGGTACTTGGAAGGCCAATTTTACAGCCGAGTACCCTTCCCTGTGCCTATGCTAATCTGTAATGTCAGATGAGCTGTATCTTTTTTTTATATAGAAATACATGTTTGTTCTTTTTTTGTGTGTGCTATTGAGGACTGAAACCAGGAGACACTACCATTGAGTTATATCCCCAGCCCATTTTAATTTTTTATTTTGAGACAGGGTCTTCCTAGGTTGTGAAGGCTGGTCTCAATCTTGTGATCCTCCTGCCTCAGCCTAACAAGCTGCTGGGATTACAAGCTTGGATCACTTCTCTGGGCTAGATTGACTGAAGTTTAAGGTTAGTCTTGTATTAAACCATGTTCTCTACGAGCACAACTAAAGACTTGGAAATTATGTTGTCCTTGGAGGCAAGGAAAGGATATTTTGACTAAGTCTGTGATAGTCAACTTACCATTGGATTATGTGTTTAACTTCCCCAGCAGCTACCTATGCTTTAGAGAGAGCAAAGATGACACTCTACCTCATTCTTAAGGCATCAAAAGCTTTCCAGAGTGGACACTATAGAGGTCTTTCCAAAATCCTTTATGGTTTTCTTTTCTCATCACTAACTTCTCCCCCTGCTTTAAATATACTTAATTTTAAATTCACAGCAAAACAGAATTGAAAGTACAGAGACTTCCAACATACCTCTGCACTCCCCACTTCCCCTAATAACAACATGCTGCACCACAGTGGGTACATTTGTCATAACTGATGAGTCTACATCAACACATCATCATCACCCAGAGTTTATAGTCTAGATTTCTTGGTGGTACACATTCTATAGGTTTGGACAAATGTGTAATGAAATGTATCCACCATTACAGTAGTGTTCAGAATAGCTTCATTACTTGAAAAATGCTTCATGATCCTCTATGATTTCATCTCTCCCTTCAGCCACTGGCAGCCACTGATTTTTTT
Source organism: Ictidomys tridecemlineatus (assembly GCF_052094955.1). Lineage (NCBI taxonomy): Eukaryota > Metazoa > Chordata > Mammalia > Rodentia > Sciuridae > Ictidomys > Ictidomys tridecemlineatus. The sequence continues at coordinate 53,234,629 of NC_135485.1, read as the reverse complement.
TTTTTTTTTTTTACTGTCTCCATGGCTTTGCCTTTTCTAGACTGTCACAGAGTTGGAGCTTCTTCATTTTTTGATGCAGTGGCACTATATATTTTGTTATATTTCTAACCTGCTAAATTACTGCTAAAAATCAGCTTCCTTGAAATAATTCTGTTTTACATAGTGAGAAGATCAGACACAAAGTTAAGAAACGGAAATGAAGTTAAGCTATATCAGACACTTAAGAAAAAGAAATAAGAGAGCAGGAAATGTGAATATCTATTTGAAACTTAGCACATACGTGAAAAGAAGTCATATTCAGGAACATTTAAGAACCCAAGAAATGCTATGATTTATGCTACATTCTCTTGGGACACCAATTCAGTATAAATGAGAACTAATCTTTAAGTGATAATTTGAGTTTTAGAATTAATCAATTAAGAGTCAGAGGACAGCCTGATTACCCTTCTTTGTTCTGAAATGACCTAAGAAGTTTAGTTTAATTAATACTGTTATCTGGTTTTATTATTTATTCACTTTCTCCTCCAAATGTCTTTCTGGCATATTAATATTAAAAGTCAGTGTTTTGCCTGTGTCAGTGCCAATGTATATTAAATAAGCTCCTTCTTTCCCACTGCCCCCAAGTGACTTTGTATCTTACTTAATACTTAATTAACAAACACCTGCGGTTTTCTTCCAAGGACTTTTTAATTTTATCATTTTCCTCTTGAATTTTGTACTTTCCATCCTGCCAAAAGAAAATAGCCCAATTTCAAAATTTATCTTATTTATGAGTAAAGTAAGTTCAAAATACCTATATATCAGTTACTTCTTATGAGTTTTTTTTTTTTTTCCCCTGACTGAGCTCTGCATAACTGGTAAAATCAAGCACAAATGTATCTAGCAGACCTATGTAATCCTCTGGGAATTCAATCAAATAGATGCCTGAATGCTACAACAACTTCTACAGCCTATGTATTCAGAGAGTTTTCTACTCTGAAGAATGAAGTAAAGTTCCACCTGCATAGTGATACCAATGCTCTTAAGCACTGTCTGGGCAGTTTTTAGGGACAAATTCTGTGGCATGAGAACATATATGTGTACACATACGCACTGCTGCATGCCTTAAATTGCAGTCCATCTGCTTCCAAAAGTAGAATCTGTGTTCTCAGACCATTCAACTATCAAAGAAGGGAGGTTAATGTACTATTTATTCTTCTAGAAACTCTACTACAAGGCAATTCTAGATTGAAAAACTTAAACTCACTGATAAAATAAGGTAAGACTTAAGTAAACCTTTGTAACTCCTTCATATTTTGTTCACTAAACTTAATAAAGATAGCATGCTTATATAAAATGGCTCTTTACATACTTTAAAACATTAGTGGTGGTTACTATTACAATGCATTTACATTTACCATTTTTTTTGTGTGTGTGTGTATCAGAGATTGAACCTAGGAGCACTTAACCACTGAGCCACATTCCCCAGCTCTTTTTAAATTTTTTATTTCCAGACAGGGTCTCTCAAAGTTGCTTAGGGCCTTGCTCAGTTGCCAAGGATGGTCTTAAACTTGCTATCCTCCTGCTTTAGACTCCTGAGCTGCTCCCATTAAAAAAAAAAAACAACCCAAACTCTTTGGCAAATTAACAGCTCATTCTCTAGAAACTTTAAATAAGAATCGTATATAGGTTTTACTTTATTATATATAATAACATACATAAAGGAGCCAATTTCTTCTCTGTGTTTGATACAAAAAGTACCTCATGCGTTTTGGACTTCATTACTTGAAGAAATTGGCTCTTGTTTCCTAGTCCCAGAGATATCTTATCCAATTTTAGCCTCCTCACCACTGCAGGTGCTAGATGACCCTCCTTTTAAGAATGTTTGGTAGGAATTTTTATTTCTGCTCTTTAAAACCACTCTGTTACTTTCCCTTCCTTAAGCTTTGTTCCCTCTAATTATTTCTAAAAGAAATTCCTAGAGTATGCTCAAACTGAAATCCTCATGACTTAGAAATACTAGCAGAAATCCAAGAAGCATGTTTTTGTTAAGCTACCACAAAAATCTTAAAAAAATTATTATTACAATCCCCTTTCCAAATGAAGCCATGAAGACTCGGAATAAAGCTTTCATCTCTCCAGTCCAGCTCATTTGCTGTCTGTATACCAGAGGCCACAGCAATAAGGTATGAAATCCATGGGCTCATCAAGGTAGCCTCTCAAAATTAAAATAAAGTAAATAAACAAGAGAATAACAAACATTACCACCTTGGCTTCTGGCTTCTGACTCTTTTCTGGGGTGATCCTGTTGTGTAATCTTCTTTCTTTTTCCTGTTTTAGTTCTAACTCAAGCTGGTTCCTGGGATAGGTGGGAAAGGAAGATTGAAAATTTGAATTTCTGTATTCACATTCCAAACTCTTTTCTTTTTTAAATATTTCTTTTTTTTTCAACTTTTTTTTTTTTGCCAAATCTTTCTCTTAAAGTTGAGTAATTAAGTTTCTTTTGGGGTATTGAACTAGGAAGCACTCGACTACTGAGCCTTACTTTGTATTTTATTTAGAGACAGGGTCTCACTGAGTTGCTCGCTTTTTGCTGAGGCTGGTTTTGAACTCGAGATCCTCCTGTCTCATACTCCTAAGTAGCTGGGATTAAAGGTGTTTGTCACTATGCCTGGCCAGTAATTAAGTTTTGATGAATTAAAAGTTACCACACATATATGGACAACTAAGCTTTAAAGTACTAAAATACAATAAAACCAATAATATTAAAAAACATAAAACATGCTTAATCTTTCTTGGATAATTATGGATATATTTTAGGATTGCCCAGTACCTGAAGGGCAACTCCTGAATATTGGTATTTTATATGAACTCTTCATTAAGAGTTGTGGTCACTGAAATGACAATAGTATTTGCCATAACCAAAAGACAGCATTTATAAAATTTCAGCAAGATATAGTATCAAAGTATGGTTATTATAGATACATTTCATATTAATTAGTTGTTCTCTCTTAAAGTTATGTACTCTACCCTCAAACACTACTGATCTCTGTTGCTATAAGCTTTATATCCAACAAAGTTCTATTTGTTTGGAATCAGTGATTTATGCACAAAAGTGAGTCACATTTGAAATATAATATGGAACAGTGGTTAGTGCTGGAGTCAGAGAAATAGATTTTTGAATGATAATGTTGTCACTTATTAGCTTAGCTGTCAGTTTAGACACATTTGACCCTCCCAAGCTTTAACTCCATCTGAAAGTGGGGGCAACAATATAAACTACTAAAAGGATTGCTGTGAAAACCCTGGGTGTGGTGAAGAGCTCTGTAAAGCACACGGCACACAGGAGGAATGCAGGAAATACTAACTAATGTTATTATTGCTATGTTGGCTATTCATTACTATTTATCTAGGACCCTGCACTCAAATTTCCTAATTCTTTAATTACAAAGGATGTTGACAGGATTTAGGGAATGATGATATACGTGAAGCTAACGGAATTCCAATCCAGGGAAAAAGACAGTAGCTGAGATGGCTGTACGTCCTGAGGTTCCCTTCTTGCTGTCTGGCCTTAGAACTCCCCATGACCACCCTGTCAGCTCAAGCTGCCCTCCCTTCACCGCTGCCTGGTGAGCTCCTCCACTTCCAGCTGTAGACTGTTGATCTTGTCTCCGAAGTCCTGTTTGAAGAGCCGGTTGTCCAATTCAGCAGACTGGCGGCCTCGCTCAGCCTGGCGCAATCTGGATGTGAGCCATATGAACTTGTGATAAAAAACAAAAGCCATGGTGGGGAGGAAGACCAAGTTCACAACACAAAATAAAATAACCCAAGGAGGAAGGCATGGAGAGAGAAAGAAGAAAAAAAACTTTGTAGGACACAGGGGAAAATATTAGGAGGGGAAAAAAAAGATGGAGAAGAAACAAATTCTAAAGAAAAGCAAGATGAAGGTGAACCAGGCAGAGGAAAATTTTCCAATTTTTTTTTTTTATTCTAGCACTACAGTTTACAGTCATTAGATGATCAACAATAAAACATCACTTTTTAGAAAATCCATATCCAAAGCCAACCTCAAGTACATAGTAATTTGAGTTTAATTCATATTTTGTTTTTATTTCCTATTTGATTTGGTACTTTTTATTTGCTTTACATACATAACTGGAACTTGTAATTGGGTAACTATCTTAATAAGTGGAATTATAACATTTTTCTGGTCCTTTCCTCAAACCACATATATTAAATCATAGGACATTATACATCAACCTTTAACCAGGTTTCAGGTTATTGTACAAGGAAAAGCCTTTTTCAGAGTTTGGCTGACTCTTTCCATTCCATTTCTACCAAGTCATGTGTGACTATGTGGACAAAGAATTTAGCACTGGGCCTTATAAGACCCCTGGCCACATTCTCTGGATGATTCCAATGGATGCTTTCTTCTAAAGTTATAATTTTGCACCTATAAGAATAATGTTTTAGAAGGCAAAACACTTGGAGCTTTATATAAAGGAACTTAGAAGCATGCTATGTGTAGTTTAAATGTTTTAATTTTCACGTTTGAGTCCTCCCTCCAAATGCCCATAGAAAAGGCAACTCATCAGCACAAAAGGTTGATGCAGATAAGAATGTAGTAAGCATTTTATTTATATAGGTGCAAAATGATAAGAACTAATATAAGCTCAAGAGCCTAGTATCTTTCATAAAGTTGGCTCTAACATGTTCTTCAATTTGATTTTGGTTCGAGTCTGTGTAAGCATAAACACATATGAAATCTATCTTACTCTCTTAATTCTGGTTTTGCCAAGTAGAATGTAAAGAATTTCAAGAGCCAGAAGCATGGGTTGTCTTTGTCCCTACCTTAGCAGCTGAAATGCTGTGAAGCATACCAGATGAAGGAAAAAAAAATAAAACAAACCCAAGCAAACAAAATCCCAAATATTTTGACAAGACCTTTTGACAGAACGAAGGCTTACTAAAAAAGCCTGTATCCCCAAATCAAAAGTCACTTTAAGAAAAAAAAAAAAATCATGGTATTTATACAATTATTTACAATGTAAAGCATAGAAAGGGTTAGATTGGTGGTCATTTAGAAAAAGAAGCCCTGATAATATTGCTTGTGGATACCTACTGGGAACTTTTATATGGACACAGTATCTTCATTTTATCTATTTATTTTATGTGGTGCTGAGGATCGAACCCAGTGCCTCACACATGCAAAGCAAGTGCTCTACCACTGAGCTACAACCCCAGCCCTGGGAACTTTTATTTTTATACTAAATAATAATAAAGAATATGCTTTATCATTTATTTCTTAATCTGAAATGTTTTTCTAATAACTAAATTGTTAGTTTCCCAGAACCATTAGCAAACCCATCTAAACAAAAAGTAACAGAAATTCTTAATAACAGAAACTAAGGAATAACAGGCAGGAAATCATTATTCATATATACGCCTTATCCTCTTTACTCCAGTAGGAAAAGCAGGATAGAACTGAAAAATGCATAGTGCATTTTGTTTATAGGAGAAGAGTGTTTTTATTAAAATTTTTTCTCTCTGAGCTAAAGTGGAATTTCAGAAAAAGTGGCAGAGGTAGAAGATGACAAATATTAGGAGATTTTTCTCAAGCTTCCATAATATGATGTTATCATAAGTTACCTAATTATTAAATTTATCTCTATGTACTTTAAAGAAATATAAGGATGCTTTTCTTTGTTGTTCAAAATCACTAAGGCAAAAAAGTTGCAAGCAATCTTGGTTACTGAGAATAGAACTGTAATGAAATACTAAGCACTTATCCTTAGTTTGGGGATTAAACCTACATAACAAAATTGAAAAGGGGTCATGGTCTAAGAGACACAACTACTTTAGAAGAGTCCAAGTTTACATGGTAGTCACCTCTAGTTCATTACATTGCAATGACAGAACAGGCTTGCTGATACAGACATTAACAATGCACCTAGAATCTGATATTACCAAGGAATGGGTTGTAAAGGCATCATTAATATATATATATACAAAGCCTCAATTCTCTGGGCTTTTCTTTTTAAATGCTATTTTTATTTATTGGTCAACTCAGAAGTAATTTCTCAGTTTATTTGTCATTTAATTAGAAATTTGCACCAAATTTCTAACTCTGGGGAGAAAATAATAATAAGAAAAAAACCCCAACCTATTTGTCCAATTGTTATTTTTAAAAGTCCAACAAATACAAAGTCAACTTTTGGTGACATTTTTATGGAATCAGAGCTTAAACATAATAACTTTCAGATTTCTTCCTTTTACAATTGACTTGTGATACTGTGAGGTGACCAACTGCAAAATGCCTAATGATGTTTTGGGATCAGTTTATTTGCTGCACTATTTAAGGTCTTTGCCTGTTTCACCAAATCTTTTTCACTAGATGAAATAAAATAAAAATGAAAACGAAGTGAAAGGGAAATGAATAAACAGGAAACACAAAGATAGCAAGAGAAATAAGTCAGCTTGATATTCAGAGAGGTAAGTCATATTTTATTCTCTCTGCTTTAAATGCCAAGTCTAAATGAGTGAAAAATGTGATACATCTCAAAAGTACAATTTAGAAATACTAAAATATATTTGGTATAAACATATAATTGCCTATGAGCAAGTACTTAGCTTACTTTTTTTTCTATAGATACTTTTTATTTATCACCCATATTAGAGGTTTTGAGTTTATTTATAAATCTGCAGTTAACTTTTAAGTTAACAATAAATATGCACTGTTGTTTAGTACCTTCCCTCATTAAGAATCATTGGAATAAAAGAAGTCACCCATTCATCCATTCATTCACATATCTACCAAATTTATGCCTTGTACATTTAAGGTACTGACAGATCCAATGAGGGAACATTTTTGTGTCTGTGTGTGTGGTACTAAGGGTTGAATCCAGGGCCTTAAACGCAGTAAGCAAGTGCTCTACTACTGAACTACAACTCCAGCCCTCCCAATGAGGGAGCTTAAAAGATCTTAAAAGATTTGTTAATTAGGGCTGGGGATATAGCTCAAGTTGGCAGAATGCCTGCCTTGAATATACAAAGCCCTGGGTTTAATCCCCAGCACCACCACCACCAAAAAAAAAAAAAAAAAAAAAAAAAGGAAAAATTGTTAATTAATCTCAAGGAGCCTATTCTCTCAAAGGAAGGTATGTATTTAAAGGACTATAAGGTAAAGCAGACAGTAATAAATGCCACTAAGTGGTAAAGATAGAGACAGATATAACGCTATTTCTAGCTGAAAATAGGTATCAGAAGAAGCTTTGTCTCAGCAGCTCAGGAGGCTGAGGCAGGAGGATTGTGAGTTAAAAGCCAGCCTCAGCAATTTAGTGAGGCCCTAAGCAACTCGGAGAGACCCTGTCTCAAAATAAAATATGGTTAAGCGCCCCTGGGTTCAATCCCCAGTACTGAAAGAAAAAAAAAAAAAAGCAGATTTGGAGTGTGCTTGAATGGAAAAAATGTAACTGAAGAACAAGGAAGCAGGAAGGAGAAGGTTATTTCTAATTGATGGAACTCTCAGCAAAGCAATGGATGAAAAAAGGGGAAAACATATCCAGGAACCCATAGTTTAGTTTTTTTCAAGTGCAAAAAGGTTGATAAGTAGGTGTTAAAGGTGGAAACACTGAATGACCCTGGGTGCCATGCTGTGTTCAGTCCTGAAATCTTAGCCACATTTCTCTTGGCTGCTGAGTCACCAACAGTAGTTTCAGACAAATGGAGAATTAAGAACATATCATAGAGAGATGCTTTGGGCACAGAGAACTGAAAGACTGGTGGGAGATGGTGGTCAGAGGAAGAAAACTCAAGACCAGTCTCCTGATGGAAGTCAGAGAGGAGACACACACTGCAGATGTCAGTGGACGCTAAACAACTATTGCGGAGCCAGTAGACAGCAATGGGAGATGGGAGAGAAGAGAGAAAAAGGGTTAAAGAAGGGAAAGATCCATAATAGATCTTTCTATTTCTATTTCTAAACCACCTTTTGGAACCCCTAGGTCACCTAGTGCCAAAGTATTCCAAGACTTTAGGGAGGAACAATAAAATCACACAATTATAAACACATACTTAAAAATTCTTTCATTCTTGAAAGTATACTTCTAAGACTCGTCAGTGAAATGGGTTAAATTCCCATTTCTAATATTCAAAGTAGTCAGGACAGGCTGACTGACATTTCTTAACAATATTTTCAATGACATCTTAAAACACATAAAATTCAATTGGCTTTCTTTCTCCAGGCATGGCTGATTAGGTTTGGAAGAATTTCATATATTTTTTATTTGCCCAAAGCAGAGCATACTCTCTTCACTTTTAGCACTCGCAGCTCAAAGTATTTCACTAAAGGAATAGCACTTTTTACCTTTGTTCCAGTTGTTTAATGGTAGCAGCCATCTGATTAGTCTTCTCTTCCAAGCGACTGTTTAGTTCACTTTTCTGTTTTACTCCTAAGTCTGAACTCTGTATAGAAAATAATTATAGACTATAACATAAACTTCTTAATTATAATCACATATGCTTTTTGAACCTGATAGTAAGGGGAAAATAGAGAAATATAAATGCTCATACATTTCCAAACAGGAACAAACAAACAAACAAAACAAACCCCAAATCCCCAAACCAAAGCTCCAAAAGCAATTTGGTTAAAATCAGAATTATTTATATGCAACCTTATCATAATATCAGAAGGTTCATCAATTTATCATGTTCCATTTAAAATCTAATGGAATACATAACTCAGCTGGCATCTTAAGATAGAGAGTATAAATTGTAGGATGAAAAAAGACCCCAACCAGCTTTGCAATATGAAAAGTGGGCTTGATTTTTCAGAACACAATAGAGAATCTTATGAGAGTCTGATCCTTTTTTTGTATGTGTACGTAATACTAGGGATTGAACCTCATACATGCTAGGCAAGTGTTCTACCACTAAGCTACATCTCCAGTCCTTTTTAAAATTTCATTTTGAGACAGTCTTGCTATGTTGCCCAGACTGGCCTTGAAATGTGATCCTCCTGTCTCAGCCTCCCCTCAGCTGGGATTCTGGGTTGTGTCAGTGCTTAGTGACTCTTCCCTCTTAAAGTGTGATTCTACAGAACAAGAAGGATGGAGGGGAGCTCCACTATTTCAGAAAGCTGGTTAATCTATTCCTCATATTTCCCCTACCTGCAACTTAAAAGCAAGTTCATGCTTGAGAGCCCTGAGATCATCTAGCTGCTGCCGCAGAGACACCAGGGCATCCTGCTTCTCACAGACATCCTTCTCCAGCATCTTCATAGCCAATTCCATCTCTTGTCTCATGCTGATCTGGATCTCCAACTCTTTTTCAACATCCTGCCACCAGAGGTAAATGAATTGATTATACTCCCTTTCCTCAACTAAGTACAACCATAAAATTTCACAGGAAGGGTAAACCAAAACCCTTAGGTCTGAATATTCTGGTATAACAGCCAAAAGCCATCATTCATTTTCAGAGACATTAACAATAAGAACAATTAAGTATAACATCTGTTTGATAATGTACAAATCTAAAAAATTACTAGGTTAAAGACAATGCTATTTATGGTCAAAATATGCACACACTTGGGATACTGTGACAATGCATAAGTCCTATTATAGAAATATACATAAAGTGTTATAGTAGAAGCACAAATTGAAGTAGTTGCAATTCTCTCAAATTTAAATGTTGATATATTCAAGAACCCAAGGAACCCAGAGTATATTCTGGGTCCCTAAGGATAACATCTCAATTATTAGGAATTATCAATACAGCTAACTGAATTTTTAGTTTCACTTAACATGAAACTCCTTTTTGTTTCAACCATTATGACTGTAACATTATTCAGATCAGCAAAGATACAGAGACCTGAGTTGTGTCTAAGATATATCTAGTACCTTGCCTATTTCTTGCCTTCTTAACAAATATTTATCTTATTTCTTATTATGATAAAAGAATACAAAAATTTTAAGATTTTTATTATGTGCTACTTAACTGAGACACCCCTCTTAACATGATTAGCACAAAATGAATCATGCTATATCTGAAAATCTGACATATTATTTCTAGGATCTTCCTTGTAAGAAGTATTTTGAGATAAATTTACAAACACATAGAAGGCAGATACTAAATAACATTACTATGTTTTCAGACAATCTTAATTTCTGCTGTACACTGTTAATTTGTAATAACTTTTTATTACATATTAAATCACCCCTTATTTTTTGTCTTTTCCCTAGTCTTAGAGACACTATGGGGGGGAGGGGTCCTTTTGTTTGTCATCCTATCTGAACTTCAGGAAGAATTAATATGCTAATAGCAAGGTTTATTGATACTTATGAATCTTAAACACATACTACACATATATATTTTAATTTCTAAGAGTAATACTGGACAATAAAATTTTCTCTCTATATATATTAGAGTGAGAATAAACTCAGGAATAATAGGTAAAAATAAGATAATCTACATTCATGATTCCTACTAAGGGGACGATGTCAAGCTTTGCAGTGGTGAGGACTGAGGGAGGAGTGGGGATAAGTAAGTTCTATATACCTAGTGTTCCTGAAATATAAACTGAAATATAAAGAAGGAAAAAAAAAGCAGGGGCTAGTTTCGAGAAAGCCATACAGGGAATGTGGGTTAAAAAAAAAAAAGTTAAGAAACAGTTTTCAGAATTATAAAAAAGTTATACATAGAATACTACTAATATTCCAGATCTTGGTCTATAAGGTAAAATCTCTTAGGCCATTTCATGTGTTCCTGAAATACTAGAACTTAGGCAAAGTTTACCAATCGTAATTGTGTCTCCTCCTTTAAATGCTTTCTTGCTTCACTTAGTGCTTGTCCTTCTGCAGTCCTGTCTTGCTTAGGACCCTTGAAAAGAAATAAAGTATTGAATATTTAGGGATTTAAATAACCTACATAGCATTAGCAGATACTGGCATTGCTATTTAGTAAAGAAAAATGATGATAGATATGGTGTTGGGCTGTGGGGATGGGAGACGAATTTGTAAACCCTGGAGTCAGGTTCTGCATACCCAAGGTCGCTGCTGTGTGGAGACTGGGTGAAGCCACCATCCCCATGTCTGATCAGGAAGCAAAACTTTCAGTCGAGGATTTGGAGAACAATAATACATTAAACTCAAAGCCATTGGACAGTATAACACTGAGATTCACTTTAAAGTGAAAATGACAACACATCTCAAGAAACTCAAAGAATCATACTGTCAAAGACAAGGAGTTCCAATGAATTCACTCAGGTTTCTCTTTGAAGGTCAGAGAATTGCTGATAATCATACTCCAAAAGAACTGGGAATGGAGGAAGAAGATGTGATTGAAGTTTATAAGGAATAAAAAAGGAGTCATTAAATGGTTTAGATATTGTTTTATTTTTTTTCTTTTCCCTCAATCCTTTTTTATTTTTAAAAGTAGTTCTTTTGTACTGTGGTATTCAAATGGAATTGAAAACTGGCACCCATCTCTTTAAAACAGGGTCTCACTGAGTTGCTTAGCACCTTGCTTTTGCTGAGGCTGGCTTTTTTTTTTTTTTTTTTTTTTAAAGAGTGAGAGAGGGGAGAGAGAGAGAGAGAGAAATTTTAATATTTTATTTTTTAGTTCTCGGCGGACACAACATCTTTGTTGGTATGTGGTGCTGGGGATCGAACCCGGGCCGCATGCATGCCAGACGGGCCGCAAGCATGCCAGACGAGCGCGGTACCGCCTGAGCCACATCCCCAGCCCCCTGCTGAGGCTGGCTTTGAATTCACAATCTTCCTGCTTCAGCCTCTGGAGCTGCTAGCATTACAGGCATGCACTACTCCACCATTGTTTGTTTTCACTGTGCTGATTTTTTGGTGATCAAACCTCAGCTCCCTTCGTATTGCCCTCTCCTTTTAAAAAATCACACATGTACACAGAGAGGCCACCTTTTTCAGGACTGCATTTTCAGGCTTGTGATGGTAAATAAGATCGACCAATGTGAGTACCTATAATGACTTTCCAATTGGCCCTGAAGTTCTAGCACATGATTGCTTCATTACTGGACTGTGACTTTCAGTGGGAGATGGAAGTTTTTCAGAGAATTGAATTGTAGGAAAATGACCTTTCCTTAAGTTGATGCTACTTTTAAAATCTGAATGTTTGGACCAAAAGAGGAGGAATAAAACTTTGGAGTCAAGATGACAGATATGATGAGAGTAATGACGAGCTCCAAAGATGGCTTCACTGAAGAGAAAGCATTTTAAGATTAACACCAACAAAAACAACAATCTTGTCAGACGACCTTGGAAAAGTTCTAATTTTCATTAGCAGTTAATAAAGTTATTCATGCAGAAGTGTATACAACAGAACACTGCTCCTCTGATTTTATTTGTACTTTTGGCCTGGGATATGGGTTTTAAATGGGCATTGTATCAGCTTCATTAAAATAAACAATATTTGGGCTGGGGATGTGGCTCAAGCGGTAGCGCGCTCGCCTAGCATGCGTGCAGCCCGGGTTTGATCCTCAGCACCACATACAAACGAAGATGTTGTGTCCGCCGAGAACTAAGAAAAAATAAATAAATGTTAAAATTCTCTCTCTCTGTCCCCCTCTCTCTTACTCTCTCTTTAAAAAAAATAAATAAATAAACAATATTTGTAAAAACCTTTTAAAAATGATCATACCTAAGCACTTATAACAATGAATGAAGACAGTAAGGAAACTGAAGAAGTCAAGTACATTTAAAAAGTCAGGCAGAATTGGAAGTTTCCTGCTTTATTTAAAAATCCTAAGATAAGTTAATGAGACAGAGCCAGACATGGTGGTATAGGTCATAATTCCAGCTATTCAGGAGGCTGAGGCAGGAGGATCATAAGTTTGAGGCCTCAGCAACTGAGTGAGAGCCTGTCTCAAAATAAATAAATAAACAAACAAACAAACAAATAAATAAATTTAAAAAAAAACAAAGGGCTGGGGCCTGGGGTTGTGGTTCAGTGGTAGAGCACTTGCCTAACACGTGTGAGGCAATCCTCAGCACCACATATAAATAAATAAATAAAACAAAGGTCTATCAATGTCTTAAAAAAAAAAAAAAAAAAGGTCCAGGGATGTGGGGCTGGGGTTGTGGCTGTGGTAGGTAGAGTGCTCGCCTAGCACATGTGAAGCACTGGGTTCGATCCTTGGCACCACATAAAAATAAATGAATCAAATGAAGCTATTGTGTCCATCTACAACTTAAAAAAAAAAAAAAAAAGGCTGGGGATGTAGCTCAGTGGTAAAGTTCCCCTGGGTTCAAGTCCCAGTATTAAAAAACAAAACACAAAAAAAAAAAAAAAAAAAAAAAAGTCTTAGGTGTTTTAAAAATCAGTCTTTAAATTAAAATAACATATTCACTTTAAAACATGAGCTGGGCTAAAGGTTCAAATGATACTACATTAATTCTCCAGAGATCTCATATTTAGTGTCTTACAAGTATCCGGAGATCACAGCTAAAAATACATAGGTCATCAAAGGCTATTCTGAGCATTCACAGTAATTTCTTGAAGTCTATGCATTAGTCAAAGAACCTACACATACAAAACTGCTTTTGTTCCCACTCAGAGCAAATTACTTGTTAGGAACAATTTTAATAATTTAAAATTATGGATATAAATTATATCCTCTAATTAAGGTAGCTTGGAAAAGTACCAAGGTTTACAAAAATTAATTAGACATGTATAAAAATTTGGTCCTTTAGGAGATAGTTATCTAGAAAATTCATTTATAAGGTAACTCCCAGTGATATGATATAAAGGAAGAGTCACTTAACAAAACAGTAACAGCATAAAAATAATGGCATATTTAATATCACAAATATCAATTAATTATGGTACAAATCCTTAATACAACAACAACAAAAAAGGAACAAAATTAGATTTTCTTGAAGTTAAACATTATGTAGGTAGAGTGAAGCCAAGGAGCATGATGTAAGGGAAAGGGCAAAACCTCTCCATTCCTTCTATCATGCACTCAATTATGCATGGAGACAAGGTAAAAACTGTGCCTGATATATGCAAATGTCTGCATCTCCTCTAGACACTCCCCTCTATTGCTAATACATCACATACACTCTATGAATGTTTTATAAATCCAGTTAATATTCACCTTTCGATTGGATTCCAATATGTAGGAGCTCTCTTCTTTAACTCGTTCCATTTCTTCTTGCAAGGTAATAATTCTGTTGTTTGCGACTGCAAGCTGTTGGTGAAATTTTATTTATTTTTGTATTAATAGCATAAAATAATTTATGATCTGCTAGGCAACAATTTTTAGGCTTGAATAGTCTTAGAAATAAAGAAACTATTTATAACCCAATGAAAAATGTTCTTAAAAGGAACTCAGGAGAAATATCTTTAATGTAGGTTAAAAAAAAAATCTCCTGGGCTGGGGTTGCGGCTCAGTGGTACAGTGCTTTCCTAGCATGTGCTTGCCTAGGCACTGGGTTTGATTCTCAGCACTGCATATAAATAAATGAATAAAATAAAGGTCCACTAACAACTAAAAATATATTTTAAAATCTCCTATTGCTGATTTTTAAAAAGTTTTCATATATTTATTTATTTATATGGTGCTAAGAATTGAACCTAGTGCCTCGATTGCTATGCCATACTGCCTCAATACAGCAGCAAAAGAACCTCAGTAGAAATGTTTGTGCTGGATTGCTTAAAACCTTGTGGGATAGATTTTAAGGGTCATATCCATAAATTAAAGTTTCATATATATATACTCTTCATTCAAAATTAAAGCCCACAGAGCTGAGAAACAGGCATTTAAAATTAAAATGTTTGTTCTGAAGAAATAGTATATTCCTGATCAGTGCATCAATTTGATTTTGTTTAACCAAATTTATCTCACTGAATACAACAGGTCCATTATAATTAGAAACAGAGAAGACAAGCTCTTTGCAATAATTTGGATAATTTTACTTGAGGATTTTCATAGAACCATCTAATGCTGCTGGGTGCAGTGGCATACACCTGTAATCCCAGCAGCTTGGGAGGCTGACACAGAAGGATTGCAAGTTCAAAGCCAGCCTTGGCAAGTTAGTGAGACGCTGTCTAAAAATAAAAAATAAAAAGGGCTGGCAATGTGGCTCAATTTTAGAGTGCTTGCTTGGAACACATAAGCCCTGGGTTCAATTCCCAGCAAAACACACACACATACAAACATACACGCACACACACACATCTAATGCTATTAAAGAAAAAAAATTGTAGCTTAGTCTTTGGCAAATTAGGGAAAATAGCTTCATTAATCAGAAGGAACATATGAGGTTATTTTTTTCTTCAGGAACTTATTCTAAGACCTTTCACATATCTATTATTATCTGATCTTCTAAGTAATGGTGAGGTTATAAGGGGGAGTATAAACACTCCATTTGCCAGTGAGGGAATTGGGCCTCTTAGAGGTCAACTGACTCAGGAGCACATGACATATAAATAGCTTAACAAGTAAGCAGAAATTATTGGTCTTTTGACCAGTGATCTTTATTTTATCTTACTGTCCCAAGAAGAATATAAGAATAAAGAGAGTAAGAAGCTTGCCTGTCTGAAACATATAAATCAATGCCTAACACATATAAATCTTTGTGTAATTATAGCACCTAGTGCCTAAAATGTTATTTGAATGAATAAATGATGAATATCATGCTATATGCTAAATATTTACTCTAGGACAGCTCAGACAAAACATTTGCATAAAAGATACTTAGAAAACATGCCTATGCAGTCTAACTGGGTTAAATGAGAATCCCAGGATAAGCCAACTAACCAATCAGGTAAAAAAGGAGTTATATACTATAGTAGATATATTTGAAAAGTCAAATCCTTCATTTCTAAGGTTACATAGAAATTACTGATTTCATTAATATACATTATTAAATTTTATAGGTCAAAGAATTTCCAAAACACTTACCTCCTCTGTGAGTTTAGTGTTTGATTTTTCTAATGCATCTACTTTTGCCTGAAGGTTGTTTACAGTAGCACTACCAAGAGAAAAACAATGGTCTCTTTTGAAAACAATACCCTGAACTTTCCTTTTGAAACACCCATACTTATCATTCATTCATTGTCTAATGTCTATAATTTTTGATAGACTATTAGGCTCTAAGACAGCTTACAAAAGGCTGTATCTGCCTTAGCTGCTGTATCTTTGGCATTAGAGTTCGTATTAAGTATTTGTTCAATAAAAAAAGAGCTAATGAGCTACATGTAAATTTCAGGGTTTACCTATATAAAGCACAGATAGGCTATATGAATTAAATGCTTTATATGTACCAAGGACTGTTCTAAATTATTTCACTTGCATAATTTTATTCTTTCAACAGCTCTATGTGTTAGGTGTCTCCAATTAAAGATAAAGAAACTAAGGCATGGAAATTAGAATAAATAATTTAATGTAAGAGTCATGTTTATATTTTATTATCAGCTGTAACTGTATCTTTGCTTGGGTGATATCTCCATAGTTCATTATAGTCATGATTATTTCTTGGTCCCCAAAGAAAATACATTGCTCTTGAATTTGTTAGCTGGAATGAAGACTACTCAAAATTTATACTGATACTAGTATAAATATAATCACATTGTAAGTCAAATTAAAAATGGCTTTCATAACAGAATTTATAAAAGTTCTACAAACTACAAAAATTATAATTTTTGTATGCACTAATTATTCTTTGGAATTATTAAGCAGTCTTTACAATAACAAGAATATCAACATATTTCAGAATATCAATAGTTTTTAGATTACTGTCCTCAGGACAGAGGAAAATTTCATTTCTGAAGAATTCTGAAACTCCTTGGTGAATGCTTGATAAATTAATGGCAGTAATGGTGAAGAGAGGGTTAATTAATATCTCAATTCAAATGTATTATTGAGAAACACAAGGGACCCAGAGATATATAGGAACTAAATTACTGAATTTAGTTTAATATTAAAATATGTGGCTTTATCACTGCACCAAGTGGGCTGCCAATTTCAAATATCTGTGCCACACATTTTAAAATTCTTAACTGAATGTATTTATTTACTTAATCACTAAATTACTGTTTTATAGTTTCTTATATTGCTTTTCACTAAGGGTCACCAAAACAGTTAAATCTCATTTATCTAATGTCTAACTCAGTGCCTGACAATCAGGAATTCTATATTTATATATTTGTTGAACATTGTCTGAATTTATCCTCCTTGCTTATCATTTTATACTTCCTTTCTCTCCCAACAAAATCCCAGTAAAGTAATATTATTTATTCATTCTTTACTTCAGATGTCTGTTGAGTTCTTCTACATAGTTCTTCTGGTCCAGAATTGCAGTTATCTGACCATCCCTGGAAGAAAAAGAGAAGTAATAAAAATAAAATAAATAATGATAGAAACACCACCCATCTCATCTTTTCATAAAACATGAGAAGAAAATTGGGGCACATATAGTGAACAAAATAAACATGATGCATAATAACCCTCTCCACATATCAACAAGAAGAACTTGGAAGTTTAAAAATAAAAGTCTATATTAATAAAGCCCCTGCTATAGCTTATAAATCTTTTTTTTTTTAAATATTTTTTTCGTTGTCAATGGACCTTTGTTTTATTTATTTATATGTGGTCCTGAGAAATGAACTCATGGCCTCACCATGCTAGGCAAGCATTCTACCACAGAGCCACAACCCTAGCCCGCTTATAAATCTTAATAACTTAGGTTATAGGCCATAAACTTCTCTATCAGTGGCATTTAAGTTTAAAAAGTTTTTTTCTTGCAAGTTAATTTTTTTCAGCTTCACTAGTATTATTCATAGTAAAAATTTTCTATTCCCCATAGGAAATGAATTAAACTCACTTATAGTATAATGTAGCTGTTCCCAAAGGCTATATATTTACCTTTAAGTGCTATTTTTATTCAAAGCAAGTGGTAAAAAAGGCTTGTAAAGGTTAAGTGCTTATTATTACAAGGGAAATAAAGTGTGGAAAAATGAGGTTCATTTAGAACCAACTAACCTATAAAAGGCACAAGTTCAAATGATATACTTTTTCTTTCTCTCTTTTGGCAGTGCAGGGGACCGAACTCAGGGCTTCCTGTGTGCTACGCATGTGCACTACGGTAACTGCTCTAACACTGAGACACATCCCCAGCTCCTACAGATAACATAAGCTTAAACTCAAAGTCAAAGATTAAAAATATCAGACTACTTATGCTTTCAATTGCTAAATACATAAAGGATATAAGGTATACTTCTGATCTCTAATCAGCAAGAACTGCAGTATTTAAATTTTTCTATTTGAAATAATATTTGCTTAATAAGAAAGTTGTAAAGTTGTATAGAGTTGCCATATACTTTTCACTCAATTCCCTCGATGTTAATATTTTATATAACCCCATGCTGCATATTTCATATTGCAAATTTTAAGCAACTGACATTGTAATTCCTTTGATCAAAAGATCATGTTTTCAAATATTACTTTAAGAGATGAAGAATTAGATAATTTCATAATTTTAATTTTGTTTGCCTGAACCACACAACAAAAAATTATTTAAACTAAATGGATTTAGTAGGAGGCACAAATAGTCAGATATTTTTAAAGCTATATCATCAGAAATTCTTTTGGCAAGTCAGTTAAATCTGTATTGTTATAAACTTTAAATATGACCAAAGGGGGGAAAAATACTACAAAGGAAAAAAGAAATCTAATTTTCTTTGCACATACCCTTCACTACCTTTACTGCTGTTCCCATCCTTGAGATACATTGAAAAATCTATAACTCCAACCTACAGAGAGAATTTTCAGAATTTAATACAAATTTTGATTCTTTTTCCAAGGCATAAAACAATGTCTTTTTATAAGAGTAAAACAAAAAACAAACAACAACAAAATGTCTCTTTCTAGGCACTCAATATAATAAAATAGTCGTGATAATCACCAGAAATTTTTAATACAAATACAATGTTTTGCTTTTTTTCCCCTTTCAGCATGGGGTATTGAACCCAGGACACTCTACCAATGATACTTCCCAGCCCTTAATGTTTTACTTTTAATATAATCAAGAATTGCTGTGAGTTAGAAGTATAGGATCAAGATTATATCAATAGGACTAGGAAACCAGATCATTAACTGAGACAGTCAACAGAATACTTAATGTATATAAGGTTTAAAGTTTCTTTCTCTTTTACTTATTTCAGGCATTCTGCTACTGAATTTCTATTTGCTTTTAGGGATAAGTTTTTAAAAGTTAAATTATAAAAATAATGCACATTTCCCTGTGGTGTCTATTCTTTCAAAGCTTCATTGATACACATATCTTCATTTTTCAAGATTTGCTATTTAATTATTCAGCTTATTCAGAATATTTTAGTATAAATTTTTTTTAAATCAAGATTGAGTCATATTTTGTCTTATATTTTCTCAGAGTAAAACCTAAGAGAAATTAATCATAATATTTCACACAGAAGAGGTAAGAAATAATAATAGTGAAAAAGCAGTTACTGGGCAATTAATATGTGCTAAGACTAAATCTAAGTGAATTATGTGTACTAATTTCTTTATTCCCCACAAAACCCCATTAATTACTCTCTCTCTCTCTCTTTTTTTTTGTATTGGGGATTGAACCCTGGGTAGTGTCTTAGGGTCTCCCTAAATTGCTGAGCCTGGCCTTGTACTTGTGATTCTCCTGCTTCAACCTCCTGAGTCACTGGGATTATAGGCTAACATGCCTAGCTTATTTATACTCTTAAAAAAAAAAAAATCCCTACATTATATCAAGGAATCTGAGGCACCAAGAAACTAAGTACCTACATAATTTATTTAGCTAGAAAATGAGGAAGACAATTTAAAACTAAGCAGTTTGGCTTTAGAGTCTTTAATCTTAAAGACCATGCTATACTGGGTTGCTTTTTTTTGGATGGTACTGGGGATTGAACCTAGGTGCACTCTACCACTGAGCTACATCCCCAGCTCTTTTTAATTCTTTATTTTGTGACAGGGTCTCACTAAATTGCCCAGGCTGGCTTTGAACTTGGGATTCTCCTGCCTCAGCCTCCTAACTTGCTGGAATCACAGGTGTGTGCCACTTTACTGGCTTTTAAATATATTTAACAGCAATTACAGCCAAGATAATAAATTTGAAAAATATTCTAGAAGACAAAAATCTAATTTTTCATACATCAAAACTAAAGGAAATCCCATTTATGATTCTCCTCTTAGTTGATATAATCTAATTAACCCAATTCCTGAGATAACAGAACCCAAAGTGACACACTTGGTTAAATGAGTATTATTTCCATACCTGAGAGTCCAAATCTTCTCCTTTCATACAAAAATTTGCATCAATGACATTCAGACCCACCAATAGACCAGCAATTATAGCTCCTTCCTCTTCCATCATGAGGGCATTTGGTTCATAGAATTCACTGTAAGAGAAATACAGAATATTCTACTATAATAAAACCTCAAAAATCCAATGATATAATCATGAAGGAAAGAGAAAAATGCTTGCCTCACGGTTAATATGGTCATCTATGATAATAGTGACAAAGTTTTAAAAGAAGAAAGTGTTTCATAAATATTTTATTTTAGATAGCAGGTGCACGAATAGACTCTTCAGATAACAAGTGATCTGGTTGAAAAAAAGATGATCAGATGGCATTTTTATTGAAGTGAGTATTTAGATTTTTCTGATATATTTATATTTGTGATGCATCACTGGATACTTCTGAAATCTTTTATGCATTTTAAATTTTTATTTGGTTTTATTTTTATTTTATTATTTATTTATTTGAGAGAGAGAGGGAGAGAGAAGAGAGAAAGAGAGAGAGAGAATTTTAATATTTATTTTTTAGTTTTTGGCAGACACAACATCTTTGTTTGTACGTGGTGCTGAGGATCGAACCCGGGCCGCACGCATGCCAGGTGAGCATGCTACCACTTGAGCCACATCCTCAGCCCTGGTTTGATTTTTAAAAGTTAATACCTTCTTAAAATTTTTTAATTTTTAATTCTATTTAAAAATAACATTCCTTCAATGCAGTAAGTAAGCATCTTACAAATGTGAACAGATGAATTATATATATTAATTTTTGCTTAATTAGCAAAAATGAGCAAACATGCATAATAGGTTGAAAATGATTTAAAAACACCTGTTCAAGTCTTTTGCCTATTTTTAAAAAAATAATTTATTAGTTGTTGATGGATATTTATTTATTTATTTATTTATTTATTTATTTATTTATTTATTTATTTATTTATATGTAGTGCTGAGAATTGAGCTCAGTGCCTCATACATGATAGGCAAGCATTCTACCACTGAGCCACAACCCCAGCCCATCTTTTGCCTATTTTTATACTGCTTATATGTGTTTTCTTACTAGATTGGTAGAGTTTTAAAATACACCTTGAATATGAAACTTTTGTTGAATATATGTATTATGTATTAGAATCATCTTTCACTCTGTGAAAGATGGGCTCTTTCTTAATATTAAAGAGTATCTTGATGAATCTAAGTTCTTCATTTTAATGTAGCCCAAATTATCCATTTTTCTCCCTTTACAAGTAGCAAAATTTTGCATCTTAAGAAAATTTTGCCTTCTTTTTCTTTTAAAAGTTTTATTGTTTTGTCTTTCCTACTTACATCTATGATCCATCTGGAATTTTGGGGCTGTTTTTAAATTTAATGATACATGTCAACTTCTTATCTTACTGAGCCTGGGCACACACTAAGGTGTCAAAGTCTTCTCTGTTTTCTGGAGGTATTAAGATTTGGAATGCCCTGCAAAAAACCATGTATGTCAGAGTGATAGAACACACATAGTATAAAACATCCACTTGGAAATACAAGTATGTGAAGTGTGATAGTAAATATTAGTGAAATTGTTATGAGTCAAGTATTTCTTATAAAATGAAAAATTTGTATGATTCAGTTTTATGACAGAACACATCAAGGGAAAAAGAAAGTTCAAAAAGGTGTTCATACCTGAGAAGTTCCTTCTTATTGATCAAGGCTTTCATATATTCTGAAAGTTTCTTTTGCATTAATGCCAAACGAAGCCAGGCTCTTCCTCTGCCTACTGGTGTCCTATAAGAACAGAGACAAAATGACAAAATGACTAAAAATGTAAGCAACAGAGGCAGGGGTCACTGTGGAACAGATTCACTTCATTTTCCAATGGTCTCCCAGTATAATGAGCACATTGAGGTGTTCCTCATATCCTGTCTCAATACAGTCCTATACTGGGAATTCTGTGCAGAATAGTAAGATCCAGGGGTGTGTTTAGGATAAATGCTCTTACAAAGAATTAATAACTGAATGAGGGCACTGGGATTGTAGCTTAGTATAGAGTGCTTGCTTAACATGTACAAAGCTGAGTTTAATCCCCAGTACTACCACCATCACCAAACAAACAAACAAATAGAGAGATAAATAAATAAACAATTACTTAATGTGACTACTTCCCAGACTTACTTCTGGGAAGCCCAACTAGAAATGTCCCATCAGATTAGTATTGATAAATACTCCCAGATTTAGTATGGGGTATATAAGGACCAAACACGAATGTGAATTCAGGCAATTTAAACTTCTATCTGATTAAGATTAAACCAATCTCATATGGGAGGGTGATCACTACTCTTTTTCAAGTTCTAAGACACGCTGTAGGTGTCAATTCCCGAGGTTCACTTGATATCCGATTTAATATTGACTTTAGAACCCCATCAAATACATTATTTCCCTAAGTCAACTCCCTAGATTGAATTTCTTGAGACTCACTGATTCTCACAAGTGGTTTTTTTTTTTTTTTAAAAGATGTTAGGCTGTGAGTATAGCTCAGTGGTAGAGTGCTTGCCTACCAGGTGTGAAACCCTAATTTCAGTCCCCAGTATTGGGGTGGGGGGTGGAGGAGAACTTTGGTATTTTAACATGAAGCCAACCTCTTCTAGATGAATGATTATCCTTCAAGAGCACACTTTAAGAAAATTTTACATTCCAGTTCTCTTACTCATAACATTATGCATTTTGTAATGTTGTAAAAATGATCATAGGTATTATTATCTTTAGTATTATTCTTCAAGAAATAAGAATGTTGTTCTTGAGAAACAGAGTTCAACTTTAGACTTACTTAAGTCCTGGAAGATCTTTAACACTTGCTGTTATCTCTGCAGCTTCTGGAACAAGTTTTTCTACCAGTTCTAGAGGACCCCAGAAGGATTTATTTTGCCCAAGAAACGTCTTCTTGGCTAAGGTGACAAAAACAATGCAGTATTTTAAATGTTCTTTAAAACATAAATAGTCCCTCACTATACACCCCACTACATACCTCCTATCTATTAGATGTCTTTTTCAGGAATCCAATCCTAGGCTATTAGACAATTATAAAATTATTCATGCTTTGAGAATACATAAAATTTTGTGAAAATATTCTCTATTTCCTAAAATACACAGTCATTCTTTCAGAAAGAATTTGTGACCTAGCCTCATAATACCAAAATTTAATAATTACTAAACCATGTGGTATTAGTAAAAAAAAAAAAAATAGTAGTCCAATGGTAAAGACTGTTTCCCAAACTGAATATTGAGAAGGGAGAAAGTGAAAGTGAACAAGTCTAGGTTCTGCTTCAAAAACCTGTAGTTAAATAGAAAGAGTAGTGAAACAAAAGTCAGGAAACCTGAATTTTAGCACCTGCTCTGTCCCTGTGTGACCTTGGGCAAGTCATGACCCATTATAGGCAGGCCTATATTGCCTGCCAATTGGATAGAACTGCTGTATTAGATTTAATTACTTATAATGGCGGTTCCAATTCTTACCATTTAAAAATCTGTATTTTTTAAGCCCTATAAGTCTTTTAAGACAACCATAGCTCTGCTCCCATACAAGTTGCACTCCAGTGGATTAATTTTATTAATTCAAGTCTTATGCTTTAGCTCCTCAAAGAATACTTTCTTTTTGACTATGTAGTGCTAGGAAACAGCTGCATACACATTTACATTTTGAGGCCACAACCCACCTTTTAAGCCATGTTTCAGACAGTGTTCCATCACCACGAAGAACTGCTGCAGGGGTGCATAATCAGAGTCTAGAGTCCTCCCCAGGTTCAGAGCTGATTCAATCAAACCCTTGATACTCAGCTTGGCCATGTTCATCAGGTTCATACGTTCATTAGCCATGAGATAATTTGGATCTGCAGCCAAAGGGGGGAGAATGAAGTTTGGTTACTGGGAATTGTAAAATCCAGTGGGATTTCACCATGGTGATATTTGCACTGATGGTATATAAGCAATGGTAAGTAATACTGGTGGTGACTTGTGATAAAGCAAGGAAGTGGCACCATACTATAAAACTTATATGTTCTTCTTGGCCACGTACTTGCTGTGAAAAAAATAAGATGTTTACTGCCCTTTAGAGCATCTTTGATGAAGCAGTAAAATTTACTTTTTTTTTTAGCCTTAAGTACAGTCTTTTTATATTTTTACCACCACCCCATCTGGGCACCCATCATAGCTCACTACTGTGCTGCCTTCACACTGGTCTCTCTGCTTCCACTCTAGTTTGCCCCTCTCTCTACAGTTTCTTAAGTGTTCTAAAAATAAAGCCAATGTAGGAAAAAACAATAAAGTACTTAAACTGCATTATTAGTATTTATACTAATCATCATTTTTTATTTAAATGAAGTATCAACATTATTAGTATAATATGGTAATAGAACTTCTGAATTTTTAAGACTTAGAATATAGTGTGTGGTTCTCAGAACCAAAGGTAATCTATCTGAGGAAAGTGACTAAGTACCACATTTTATCTGACAGAACTCAGAACAGTCTAGGCACTTACCACCCTCATTTATTGGTGCTTAACCTGTGCAAGGCACTGTACAGGGAGAGTAAAGCTTAACTTAAGCTTACAAAGAGAGTAAAGCCTCAACTGCTCTTTCTTGACTCAATATACGATCTTGCACAAGTCACATCACATTCCATGTCTACTGAATAGCTGTAGCTGGTCCATGAGCACACAGAGTCATCAGTGATCAAGCCAGAGTCCAAATCCCATGTGTCCAACTCCAAACCATGTGCTCTTAAGCACTATGATCTACCTTTAAATAAAATTATGACTCCAAATAATGTTTATCCTTTCCTCCTCATGATCATTCTTTTACATGATTACCTTATTTACTTATTACTTTGCTATTACCACTTAAGTATTCTCCCTTTTTTCAGATACTGAAGCAGGCACAGAAGAGTATAGTGGTTCAAAGTCAACAGTTCACAAATGGCAGTATTTGAACTTAGATTTGACATGAAAGCAAATGTTCTTTCCATTATGCTACATGTATCTCAAAACATCAAATTTCTATTAAAAACTACAAAAGGCTGGGCATGTTGGCCCATACCTCTAATCCCAGCGACTCAGGAGGCTGAGGCAGGAGGATTGTGAATTCAAAGCCAGTGTCAGCAATTTAGCAAGGCCCTAAGCAATTTAGCGAGATCTTGTCTCAAAAATGCCTGGGGATATGGCTCAGGGGTTGAGTGCCTCTGGGTTCAATCCCTGACTCCCTAAAACAAAACAAAACAACCCCAAACAGACAAAATAACAATTACAAAATCCCTCCCCCCACACAACATCTAAAAAAGGCCCAGAGGTCTATGAAACACTCCATTTTTTCTTAGGAAAACTAAAGTACTAATTAAATCATGTGCTTTCATAACACAGATAATGCAGTTAATATAAAACTATTTTACGAAAATTATCCCAAATAATTTTGTTCACACAATGTTTTCATTTATATCTGCTTTCACAGTTAAATGAGTAGAGTCAAATGGCCAAATTCTAATCTAATTTTCTCCGTTAAGTTTAAGGGCATCCACATTTATAGTTCCAACTATACAAATCTTGGTATGTTTAGTATTTTCTCAGGTAATATACATATTTTTTAAATATACTTTAGTTGTCAATGGACCTTTATTTTATATCTTTATATGCGGTGCTGAGGATCGAACCCAGTGCCTCACACATGCTAGGCAAGCGCTCTACCACTGAGCCACAACCCCACCCCTTCAGGTAATATTTTTAGAGAAATACTTTATATGAAAGTAAAAATTTATCCACATTCCAATTAATTATTTCTCACATATAAACAAATGTTTTAGGACTACGGTTCAAATGCAGCTCTCTTGGGTCATGGTAGATCAACTTGTCAAGGATACAGGAAGGAACTGGTGGTGTAGCTTGGCAGTAGAGTGTCTGCTTAGCACGCACAAGACTGTGAGCTTGAGCCTCAGCACAAAAACATACAAGGTAGAATAAGCTCATAGTGAAATATACACAAAACTATTTTCTGAAAGATAGCCATGAAGAATAACTTTGTCAAATATTAATTTCTACTTATTACCAGCACGTTTGTGTATTACTATGTTTCAGACTTTCTCTAATCACTGGGTGTATGGGCATGAATGTGGAGAACAACTGACTCCCCACTTAACCCCTCGCAATAGGTGGCAGGGAAACTGCTGTTGGACTGGGATAACTGGCTGCCTATAAGGCTACACTTGCTGTGCTTCAAGCCTGTAGACCTTTAATTCACAAACTAATTAACAAAATTTAACAATGCCACTAGTGGCAGTTTACAACCCTGCTTCTAGTCCTCATGAGAATTAGTCCCATGGGGAGAGCCAGATTTGAAGTTAATATCATGCTGAGAGGTTTTTGCAGAAGTACTCACACCAACCCATCTACACTGTCTCATTTTGTTTCTCTTGTAATCAGTAGCAAAAATGTTGAACATGTGGTTTGGGATTGGGTTGAACAGGCTATAGAAAGATTAGTGCCACCATTCTTTATTAAACTCTACCTTCAACCTTGGTATGACTGACATTTTGATGTAGGAAATTATTTTTGATGGGGGGCATGTTTTTTTACTTCAAATCTAGCTTTCCCCATGGGACTAATTCTCACTAGATTAGAAGCAGGCTGTAAACTGTGACAAGCAGTAAGTCACAGTAAGTTTCACAGTAGTTCAGGCCTCTACCCACTAGATGTCAGTAGAATCCTTCAGTTATGACAACCAAATCTGTCTTCAAATATTACCAAATGCCCCCTGGGAGACAAAAAAAAAATGGAGGCCCCTCCTCCTGCTGAGAACTGCCAGTTTAAACAAACAAAAGTCAAACAAGAACCAGGTAATATGACTACTAGACATAAGAGCTTAAAAGAATGTACTTCTCATAGTTAATTAACATAGAAGTTACAATAAGTATTATTTAATGCTTATTAACATTTTTGTGTTAGACAGTAAATAATAATGTGATCAGTAATAAATAATTTTTAATTATGTCTCCTAGTTAGTAAATTACTAAAAGTAACTACTAAACTTTTTCTGTTTTATTACTTGTCTTAAAATGTATTTGAGTATAAAATAACTCTGCAGAACTCATCTATGCTATAAAAAGGGCTGCAATGACTTGAAAGCACAGAGGGAAAGCAGAGGTAAAGTTTTGTTGTGAATTTGGATGTTGGTTATGCAAAAGTTTATTGAGTTTGTGAAAGCTTACATACGTGGTCTTCTTATGTATTTTGTGCTTTACAAAAAGTTAAAAAAAGATTTTGTCACATGGTATAGGACAGAATGATTTTTTTAAGAAACGCATAATTTTTTGGTTGGGTTGTAGTTCAGTCACAGAACACTAGCCAAGCATGTGTAAGGCCCAGGGTTTGATCCTCAGCTGCACAAAAAAAGAAAAAAAAAAAGTATAATTTTTCACAGTGTTATTAGTCCTATTTTTTCTATAAGAATAATAACAAAAATTTAAAAATTTCACAGTGCTTACATTTAACACTGTTATTCCAATGCTGAACTTTCTTTTAATTACTTTTTAATTAATAGTGAACATCTATTGTGCTTAGACATGGCTTAATGCTAGGAATATAGAGGTTAACAGGCCTAGTGTCCTGCCATCAAAGTGCTTACTTTTCTCTTTTTCAAACTTGGCTAATAAAAATTTCTGGAGAACAGGAGGGGGCAGTGTATAGTGAACACTAGACATTTCAGGATAAACATTATCATCTTTAACGGTGATCAGTTTTATTCCAGGAAAAATAATTTTACATGTCTTTATATTAAATAAAATATGCCTATTTATAGAATTGAATGTAAGTTTTCCATATTTTTAAGGCAAATATAGTAGAAAATGACATCATTTTAGGGTTCAGGCAGGCTGCAAGTATAATATCATTTTCTCTACATTTGAGTGTACTTCCAACTTTGAGAAGCACTGCAAAATCACTACAAATAGAAATCCTATACATAGGATGCTATGGGAATATATACAGATGAAGAACATCTGACCTGATTCTCTATTTTCCCTTCAAATTTAAGGGGCAGATATGTTTCCATACATTTTTAGAGGTTCACACTTTTAAGTTCATATTAAAGGACAAAAATAAATTAGGTTAGGAAGGGATAGGAGTAGAGATGTTGAGGGAACAGGATAGAAGGAACAGACTGGGTAAATAGAAATATGAAAGAACATGGCATACTCAGAAAAAATGCCAGGAGTTACGATTCACATTAAGTGTTGAGGATGACACAAGACGGAGACAGGATTGATTGCTAAGGACATTATTTAAGGAGTATGTTTTTTACCTTAAACTCAGTGAAGATTTTAACGTAAGGTGTGATGTCACAAAATTTGAAATTTTGAGACGTCATTTTAGCATTCTTGTTGAAGATGAATTGAAAAGGAGCCTGAACTCTAAAGTTGGGGAGTAAGAAAGGGACTACTACAATAGTTAAGCAGAGTAATAAAAGATGAAACTACAATAGAGGATGCTGTATAGAGAAGAGGGATATAGCTTTGAGAGGCATTCTGGGGTAAAATGTCATGATTTCAAGACTCAATGACCATTTGCACATGTAGGAAAAGGCAGAACTTGAAGAATGGGAAATAATCTCTACATTTCAAGTTTTGGTGATTAGATGGATGCTGGTACAAATCACATTGGTAGGGAATACAGTTAGAATAATAAGCTAAAATGAGCTAGGAGCAATGGCGCATGTCTGTAATCCCAGTGGTTTAGGAGGCTGAGACAAGAGGATTGTAAATTCAAGCCTGCATCAGCAACTCAGCAAGACTCTGTTTCAAAATAAAAAATAAAAAGGGATGGGGATGTGGCTCAGTGGTTAAGCACCCCTGGGTTAAATCCCTCATACTTTAAAAAAAAAAAAAGAATAATAGGCTACATTGATTGGTTTTCCAATCAAAGTTCTTTCAAGACCATGTGACTACTGCATCTTTTTGAACTGCAAATTTCCATATAATTAGAGTCACACAACTCATTTAGTTAATAGTGATGACAAAGTTGAGTCCAAAGTCACGACTAAGAATGATGGTGAATCACACTGTTCTGAAAACCACTCATCTGAACAAGACCTCATTTCACCTCCTAGTGCAATGACTAATGCTCATACACAGTCTTCAAACGTTTTATAAATAACTGAAGGGAAACTAAGGTATATTTAATATTATGCTAGTATTCAGTATGTTACATTACACCCAGTTCCTGGTCAAGTGGGAATAATTTATGAAGCGTGATAGCAGTTATTCCTCAGAATTTCTGATTATTTGTCAGATCAAAGCTTTATCTTATATAAGAAACAAAACAGTTGTTATTCAGGCTTTTCAATAATACCTGGGAGTTATTATATGAAATTAAAATCACTAACAGAAAAATACACAGAGGAAAACTTACCCTATATGTTGGGAATAACTAAAGATCAATAATTCCTAAGTAAATCTATTTTGAATTTTTGCTAGAATTGTTTTAGAATGTAAGTGGGCATAAATGAGTTGTCATTAATTGTGAAAGATGTAACTTAAAGTACTAAAAAATTTAATTAAAAATAATTAGTTTGATTACATTTATTTGTATGAGAACCTTTATCAATTCTCATTTACTAAAAATGTCAGAGTCTTAGGACCTTTAGATTATCTATATATTTATATTCATATCTATCTTTTCTGCTTAATGCTATTTAAGATATTGTTATGTACTTCTACACAATAGATATAAAGAGAAAATTTGTTTAAGTAACACTTTCTCTGGGTTGAAACCTGTTAAAGGAGCTAGTTAAGGGCTAGGATGTAGCCCAGTGGTAGAGGGCTCTGGGTTCAATCCTCAGTACTGCAAACAAAACAAAACAAAAACACAGACCAAGTCAGAACCACTGCTGGAATATATCAGTCATTTAAAGAATTAACATCAGTCCTTCACAAGTCTTCCAAAATATAGAAGAAGCAACTTGCCAATTCATTCTATAAGACTAGGATTTCTTTGAGATCCAAAACAAACAAGAACATAAGAAAATTACAATATTCTTCATGGCTATAGATGCAAAAATCCTCAACAAAATACTGACAAACCAAATCTGGCAATATACAAAAAAGATTATGTAGCAAGACTACGTGGGATTTGTACTAGAATGCAAGGTTGGTACAACATATAAAAATCAATGTAATATGCTAAACTAATGGAATAAAGAACAAACAGTATTTGAATTGTGATATTTCAATAGGGTAAAAGGGTAAAGCACTTTTTTTTGGGGGGGGGGACTGGTATGGGGAGAGTAAACCTTGGGGCTATCACTTAGCTACACCCAAACCTTTTCATTTTCAATTTTTAAATTTTGAGACAGGGTCTTGCTAAATTGCCCAGGCTAACCATGAATTTGTGATACCTTAATCTCCAGAGTAGCTGGGATTACAGGCATGAACCACCATGCTCAGTTCAGACAAAACATTTGATATATCCAACATCCTTTAATAATATACTCAACAAACTGGGAAGAAAAGAGGCCTTCCTTAGCCTGGTAAAAGGCATCCATGAAAAAGTAATACAAAAGACTGAAGTCTTTCCCAAAGTTTAGAAACAAAGATTTCTGTTCCCCCTACTTCTAATCAACCCTATACAGGAGGGTCTAGCAAGGGCAGTTAGACAAGAAAATAAACAAAGGCATCCAGGCTGGAAAGAAAGAAGTAAAGGGGCTGGGGATGTGGCTCAAGCGGTAGCGTGCTCGCCTGGCATGCGTGCGGCCCGGGTTCGATTCTCAGCACCACATACCAACAAAAGATGTTGTGTCCGCCGAGAACTAAAAAATAAATATTAAAAATTCTCTCTCTCTCTCCTCTCTCTCACTCTCTCTTTAAAAAAAAAAAAATAAAATAAAAAATAAAAGAAAGAAAGAAGTAAAATCATTTGTAGTTGATATAATATTGTATATTAAAAAAAATTCCCAAAAGAATCTACACACACAAGTTGGGCATGGTGGCATACTCCTGTAATCCCAGAGACTTGGGATACTGAGGCAGTACAAAAGAAGTTTGAGGCTAGCCTCTTGGCAATACATCATCTAAAAAAAGAAAGAAAAAACGCTGGGGATATAGAGGACCTCTGAGTTCTATCCCCAGTATGCGGTGCCAGGGAGGGGATCTCCACACACACAGAAAAAGTATTAGCTAATAAATGAGTTTGGCAAGGTTGAAGGGTACAAGATCAATACACAAAACTGAATTGTATAGCAATCTCCTCTTCTCTGAGGTTTTGTTTTCTGAAGGATGTCAACTGTGGTCTGAAAATATTAAATGGAAAACTCCAGAAATAAACAATTTGTAAGTTTTAAATCATATACTGACTTTTCTGAGTCATGTGATGAAATCTTGTGCTATTGCCTCAAGTAACCCTCATCTTACTTAAGAATGGTCCCAAAGTCAGAATAGTGTTGCTGGCTATTTGTATATGCCAAAGAGAAGCTATAAAGATCTTTACATGAAAAAGTGAAAAGTTCTCAACAAGTAAAAAAAGAAAAAGAAAAACTGAAAAAATTGTATGCTAAGATATACAATACAATAAAACATTTGAGGCAACCATATTCACCTAATTTTATTAGAGTATATTTTTATTACTATTCTATTTTATTGTTATTAATCTCTTATTATAAATTCCATTTATTATAGCAGCAAAAAGAACAAATACTTACAAATAAATTTAACAAAAGAGATGCAAGTTTTATACACTGAAAATGATGAAATCTTGTGGAATAAAATTTAAAAAGATCAAAATAAATATACTTCCTATGTTCATAAATCAGAAGACTTAATATTGCTAAGATGACAGTACTCCTCAAACTGATGTACAGATTCAAGGCAATCCCTGTCAAACTCCCAGATGTATTTTTGCAGAAATTGGTAACTTGTCGTAAAGTACATGTGGAAATGCAAGGGACCCAGAATAGCCAGTCTTGAAAAATAAGAATAACATTGG
Source organism: Ictidomys tridecemlineatus (assembly GCF_052094955.1). Taxonomy (NCBI): domain Eukaryota; kingdom Metazoa; phylum Chordata; class Mammalia; order Rodentia; family Sciuridae; genus Ictidomys; species Ictidomys tridecemlineatus. The sequence continues at coordinate 53,202,343 of NC_135485.1, read as the reverse complement.
ATGACACATTTCCTGATTTCAAAACTTACTACAAAGCAACAGTAATCAAGATGATGCGGAACTGTTATTAAGTACAGACACATAGATTAATGGAATATTCAGAGTCCAGAAACAATCTCTACTATAGTTTTTTTTTAAAGGAAAAAAACATGTTAGTGAGGAAATAGAGAAATTAAAATCCTTGTACATTGCTAGTAGAAATGAAAATGGTACAGCTGTTTGGAAAATAGACTGGCAGTCCTCCAAAAAGTTAAACATAAAGGTTACCATTTGATCTAACAATTCTACTCCTAGATATAGTCCTAATGTGAAACATAAAACTTCGCATATTGCTATTCAAAATATCATTTCTCCTAATTAGCCCCAAAGTAGAAACAAGTCCAGTGTCCACCAATAGATAAATGGATAGACAAAATGTTGAGTATTCATACAATAGAATATTATTCGGTCATAAAAGGAATGAAGTTATGATACATGTTACAACATGGATGAATAATGAAAACCTGCTAAATGAAAGAAGTCAGACACAAAGGCCAAATATTTTATGATTTTGTTCATATGAAATGTCCAGAATAGGCAGATCTATAGAGATAGAACATAGATTAGTGGTTGTCAGGGGCTTGAGAGGAAGTAGAAATAAAAGTGGCTACTAATATGTATGGGATATCTTTATAGGGTGATGAAAATATTCTAGGATTAGAGAGTGGTGACAGAAGCACACAATTTTGTGACTAACAACCAGTGACCTGTACACTTTAAAGTGATAGTCTTTATAGTACATAAGTTGTATCTCAATAGAACTATTATTTTAAAAAAACTAATGAGACTTATAAGAGACTTAATAATGCATATCCTACATGGAGTTTGATTCAGATAAGCCAACAGGAAGACACTACTTGAGACAATCAACAGATTTTGAAAATGGGCTGAGTATTAGATATTTTTAAGAATTACTGCTAATTTTATTAGATGTGGTATTTAAGTATTTATAGATGATAAGATGTAAAATTTGCAGTTTAAAATGTTCCATAAACAAAGCTGTGGAAACAGAGTAAGACCAGCAAATATTGACAATTACTGAAGCTAGGTTATAGAGGTAGAGAATCCATCATGCTATTTTTTTCTATTTTATACACTTTAAAGAGTTTCACAACTAAAAGTAAAAAGGAAATTCTTCCTTCTCTTGCTTCAGGTCATGGTTTAATTGCTAGCCTCCAGTAACAAACTAGTACTGTTTTCTTGTTATATTCAAACAAAATTAAAAAAGCCCATTCAACTGGATTTAGCATTGAGTGAGCTTATTTGGTGACTTATTTGCCAAAACCATTCTTTTGTACATCTTGGCTAGATATACATTTCTTTAATCTTTAGTAGATGTTCTTTCATAATCCAAGCTTGTATTAGCATTCCCTATGAAATCATACTGATTTCTTCATTGGGCTGCTATATCATAATATAATCAATTTTACTTTTTGGAGTTTTCCAAACTTCTTTAGGTATCTTTACCTGATGAATTCCATGCCAAAAAACACCACCTAGAAATATCTCTGGAAACATGTTGGGACAATAGTCAAACTTCTTTTTTGATACAACATAAGACATTTAGGTGGGAAATACAAAGAGTTCCCCGTTTATTCAGTTTATTCCATACAAGTAATTTAAACAGATGTTAGAGGGCATCACTGAGACCTAGAACAATTAAATATCTGATGTAGAACAATTAGATCTGTCTCTCTCATATTCCTTGAGGGATGTTGGAAAAAATTCCTCATTCTTCTGTGCCTCACCTGTAAAATGGTGGGGGAAACAATGCCTCTTGGACCTCTTGTGTTCCTACATGTCTTTACTGGTTTATATCAAGCCTGAAAGGCCCTGATACCTGGGTTCTGTCTTAGGGCTATTTATGTAGCTGATAATTACAAGAGATGAAACTTTCCTATTGTTTCCTACAAAAGCATTGGATCTATTATAAGTTTGGAACAGGGATTCAATGTAGTTAAAATTTACTAGGGATGATTTATCTGAGAGACTTATGTAAAATGAATTTTGGGGAAGAGAATCAAATGGCTCGCCATGAAGAACTGAAGTAATTGGAAAGGGTTGAATTGAGAAGATCTGTTAAGGAAACGGAGAAGTCAAAAATGGCCCAAAGTTTCTGCCCAGTGACACTAGAACGGTGTGCTATAGACAGAAATAAAAATTTGAGTAATTGATTTGGAGAAAAGGGTCAAAGTAAGCTTGGTTTTGGATACAGTTATATTTATATGAAAGAATTACAGAAGAAATAATTTTTGGTTTGGGAAATGTTCATGTATTATAAAATATGTGCTACTTGTCAAAATAATTCCATTAGAAAGTAATGCTGTTTATATGTTAAAGCTGAAAGTGTTTAATACCTTGGGAATGTGCAAATCATAGTAACATTCCAGAATACTTTAGATTCCTGGGATCTGTTTTTCACTGTGAAATTTACACACACACACACACACACACACACACACACACACACACACACACATGCACACGCACACGTACATATACATATATGATAAATTTTATCCTTCCCAGTAAAAAAAGCCATAGAAAAACTTGATGTGATCTTGAAATAATGTCCCTTTTAAACATGTTATTTAATGAATATCCTAAAAGATCAGTGTAAATATACACTAATGCTATTTTACTTGGAATCACAAGCATAGTTTTCTCAGTTACTGCCATGGAAAATAAAACCTAAATCTGACACTCCTTCTTATGGAAAACAATTAAAAGGTGGTTAGAAAATTTAAAAAAGAAATAAAGAAAAAAGCTGAAAGATGTTGGTGTGGCACGCACCTTCTGTATCATCGCGCATTTGCTCCACCAAATCTGTCAAATCCTCCCAAGAGTCTTTGCAAACGGCAAAAAGAAAGGAAAAGAAAGATAAAATGTCATGCAAGCCAAGAAAGAAAAGTGCTATTAAAATAAGATTTCCAAAAGGATAACTGAAAGGGAAGTTCTTAGTACTTTTTCTGTTTAGTTCATCAAAGATTAACAGTTGAAAAAGTCTGGGAATATAACCTACTACGCAGAGATATCAACAAGGATTACTAAATATGTTTCAAAGATAAGATTAGTAATTTAAAAGTTTCTAACATAAAGAAAAATGCATATCTCATAAAACAGCAACAGAGATTTTTTTTCTACTGAAACCAAATTAAACACTTTGTATTCTAAGTATATTCAACATTAACATCATTCAACATTTATTTTCATCATCTCAGTGAAGCTGAATATTTTTTAGAACCAGGACAAATCTCAAGATGCAAATGAGTGACTTTTCTTAAATTAACAACAAATAAAATAACACCTCTACACTGTCCTTTCCTAAAACACAAAAGAAAAGGATGCTGCTTTGAAGAAACACAAAATAAAGCACTTAAAATTCAATAAAGCTAACTGTTTACTCAGCATACAGAGTTACTATGATCTGAGGCAGCACCCATAATCAAACACATTAATATTATTGCAAGAAATAAGTGAATATTCAGATTAAATTGGACAAGAACTACAAACAGCCTCAAGTAAATTTAGTCATGTTTTTTCACCAAATGAGCTTTGGCAAATTTGTGAAAATAGGTTGTGATTTCCACAGATTTTAAAAACAATTTTGGATTCATGGATCTATATATGTAAAGCACTTAGAAGTTATCTTACACAGAAAAAAATACAACAAATGTTGGCTACTATAATTTTATAGTAAATTGGTGCTGACATATATTTAGACATTTTGCATAGGTGGTTTTCAGGTAAAATCCTCAGACAATATAATATGCTACAGATCTATATTATGTAGGATCACAGATCCATAAGAATGTACTTTTAACTATATACATCATTTGCTCTACAGACTTCCAAGTCAAAAGTATGTCACTTTACAAATCATTTTATTCCTTATTTTATTGAATTCGAAGCTATACTTGTCATCTAATCAAATAAAATCCTACTTACTAAAGCAAAATATAAAGATCCTCTAAGATTTGTTAAAGAAAGATCTGGAAAGTGAATTTCTAGGTAGGTACCTAAAAATGTGTAGTGGGTACCAGAGATCTCTCTGACGTTTCCTTTGGCAAGTCCCATTTAGAGCACTTGCCTATCTCTATCAGACACATTTTCTGTTTGTTTGTTTTTTTTTTAAGTTTATAAAGTTTTGATTCTCAGGGTAATGAAATCAGTTGAGAACCTACCTCTCCCAGAAAGGTAAAAGGGCTATCTTTTCCCTTTTTTTTTGTACTGAGGATTGAACTCATGGGTAACTCAACCACTGAGCCTCAGCCCCAGTCATATTTTGTATTTTATTTACAGACAGGGTCTCACTGAGTTGCTTCACTTTTTCTGAGGCTGGCTTTGAACTCATGATCTTCCTGTCTCAGTCTTCCCAGCCACTGGGATTACAGGTATGTGCTATGGTGCTCACCTGTCTTTTCCTTTTAATGTTTTCTCTTTATTTTAGCATCTCAGGATTTTGTTGTAATAAAGAATAGATATCAGGAGCTAGGGCATAGCTAAGTTTTAGAGTGTATAACCGTGGATTAAACCCAGGAGTGCTTAAACACTGAGCTATATCCCCAGTCCTTTTTATTTATTTATTTTTGTTGAAATAGGGTCTCACTAAGTTGCTTAGGGCCTTGTTAAGTTGCTGAGGCTGGCTTTGAATTTGTAGCTTTCCTGCCTCAGCTGCCTGAGTTGCTGGGATTACAGGTGTGTGCCACTACACCTGGCTAGTAAAATATATTTTTAAAATTGTGCCTTTGGAATATATCCAAATTATTAAAACAATAATGGCAGCATCTAATATATTAGTCAAAGAAGTGCACGGCAAGCTGAGCATGATGGTGCACACCTATAATCCCAGTGATTTTGGAGGCGGAGGCAGGAGGATCTCAAGAACAAGGCCAGACTCTGCACTCAAAATAAAAATAAAAAGGTCTGGAAATGTAGCTCAGAGTAGAATGCTTGCTTAGCAGTATAATGCCCTGGTTATATCCCCAATAAAACACACACACACACACACACACACACACACACACACACACACACAGTGTATCAACATTATTTTGTATCATAATAATACGCATTAACAAATTACAGAGAAGAGGAATCTAAAGATCTAAAGCCCTACCACAGACAGGTCTGGATTAAAATTTTTCTAATAAATATTTTTTTCTAGAAATAATTAATAATTCATAGTTGCACAAATCAGAATTGTGCCAGATGTATAAAAGAAATGTTAAAGCACATGGTTAAGGGAAATTTCTAAAGTTACTTTGCCTATACAGCCTCAGAATCTCTGCTCAAAACACTGACTAGGCAAAGCAGCATCTCTGCAGTGTGTGTAATGCCATGTGACTGGATTGAAACATTGCAGCCACCACTCCAAACACCTGGATTAAAATGGTGCACTTAACACAATTTAGTAATCTTTTTAAAAAAGTGTATATGAACAAAGACCTTTTTTTTAGTCAAGAAATTCAGAGACAAGGCTGGAATTGTACAATGGCCCTGAATTAGGAAGCACAGTTTATTTAAGGCTTACTTATTTTCCTGGCTATTATTCTGTTTTAGATCTAAGAGGAACGAAACAGCAGACTAATTATATAGCTCTGAAAATATTTAATCAGGTCTGCTGTTAACTATTTGCTTTTAAGGTAAATGGTAACTCAATTAATGACAGCAGTGTGGTCTGACAGAGAGGCCCTGGCTTTGATGTTGAGACAGGGCTGGGATGCAGGCACTGCTCTGTGGACAGTGGATGAGCTATTGGTCACTGGCTCATCCTGTGGTGTTGGCAAAAGACAAGGCTGGGAAACATTCCTTGCCAACATGGCCATGTTCCCTATATAGTTGCTTCTTTTTTCCTTTGGATGAGGGATATGGCTTAAGTTCTCTCCTTCCAGAGAAGTACTTGAATGGGCTCAAAAAGTGATTCTCCCTTGTTTATGTACCCAGGGTTGTGCAATCTCTCATCTTGATATAGTCTTCCTTTAGCAGTGTTACCATAAACAGCGAAGTTACAGTTAAAGTTTACAAGGCCTGGGAGTTAGCTTGTCTCCTAGAGGTTACAAGTTTTTGATTTAGAATGTGAATTTTTACAAATGTATCATAGTTTCTCAGGGAAATGCCTTGCTGAAGCTCCAAATACTGACAGATCACAAAAACTCCGTTAAGGGCTGTTGAAAAATTAAACACTAATGAATTTTAAGAACTTAGCACATCATAGGTACTTAATGTCAACTTTAGGCTTATAAGAAACCATTTGTAATATGTATTATGTGCTCTTATTTGGCTACAAACTGGATTCTTTTTTTAAAATATTTTTTTTAGTTGTAGACAAACACAATATCTTTATTTTATTTATTTATTCATTTATTTATTCTTATGTGGTGCTAAGGATTGAACCCAGTGCCTTACTCATGAGAGGCAAGCACTCAACCACTGAGCTACAAACCCAGCCCCAAACTGGATTCTTATAAGCATTTTGGCCATAATAAAAGAAAATAAGTAAAAGGGATTTAAAAAAAAAAACTAAGCTAAACATTAAACACAGGGAAAAACATGCCAAATTAAGTAAGCGAAATAAAAAATTTAACAGTTGAGGTGCCATTAAACAAATACTTTAATTAGCTTGGTAATATAATAGCAAAAATTAGCAAAGGAATTGTCATGCTAATTTTCATTAATGCTAAGAGGTCCTGTTCTAATAAATCAGTAATTTAGGTCAAGGTTTATCTTTTCCCCATAGTATACTAAAACCAAAAATATCAGCCAGGATTTACAAATGGTCTTAGAAAACATAAAACATTAAATTATCAACATTTGAACCATTTAATATTGATTACATATTTATGGTGAGCAAAAGATTTTATAGAAAGCAGCAGAAGACACTGACCTTGGGGAGATCTAAGTAACTATGACACCAAGTTAAAAAGGAATTAATAATGAAAAACATAAGTGAAGATAAAATAGATTAAGTCTAGCAGATAACATTGGAAGCCTAAAGAGGACAGGGCCTGATGGGGAGTGAGGGGCTAAGAAAAAAGTGCCCCATCAGTAGACCCTTTGCCCTCTTGCCTGAATGGCTGCACTGGTAGAGACAGCTCTGAGAGACTTAAGCTGGGAAGCTGCTGCCTTCAGGACTGGACACTGTACGAGTCCGAGGTGAAATGTAGTACATCTCATACATAGCCTAAGTTCTATAGTTCCAAGAAAGGGGAAGAAAATCCCAACAGCCCTTGTCTCAGAAAGCAAACTAGAGATTTTTAAAAAGTGTAAAATTTCTCATGGCACGAGTAATAGCAAAATGTATTTCCTGCTTAGGGCCCTATTAGTAGTCTTAAAAAAAAAAAAAAAACGTAAAGTCTCCACAAGCTGAATATACTGTCTTAAAAAGAAAAACTCACAACTGTATCATTTGGAATGTTTAGATTTTAATACATATGGGAAAATGCAACCAATTGCAGCAGTGAAAGACAAAATCAACCAATCAATAAAATTGTAAAGGAGTAGCCAGTATGAGATTTCATAATACCATGCTATTAAACACGTTTTAAAATATTTCAAGGACCTTGGAAATGTTAACAAAAAACTTAAGTATTCCTATTTGATCTAGAACTTCCAGTTCTACAAATTAAAACTGGTAAAATGTTCAAGTTGTACATACTGCTATTTACCAAAACTATACGTGATAAGAAAATTTAGAAACAATCCAAATGTCTGTAAGGCAATAGTCAAAGAAATTATGGCATGTTCAATCAACTGAAGGCATTAAATAAAATGGTAGAGATTTCTATTTACTGGTGTGGAAAGATACTATAAGAGAAAAAAAGGCAGGTCACATGACACAGAAATGATAAGATCTACATGCGTAACATTGCATGAATGCAAAATATTGTATGTAGATATTTCATAGTAGTTAGCTGAAGGTGTTAGAATTTTATGTGAAATGCATTATTTTGTACTTTATATTTTTATATTCTATAACTTTTCAATACAAATATATAATTGCTATAACTAGCAAAATAATGTTGTTTTTATTAAAATATATATACCAATACTAAAGACATTTTCTATAATAAAAATATCCCATTATTTTCAATACAATATCAAAGAAATTTTTATTTGAGAATATATAATATATAAAAATTAAACGATTACTCAAGAGGCCATTTAGGGACACATTTGTTTCACTGTTCCTCTACAAAAGTGTTTTTTAAGATCTTTCTATTTGTTCTCTGGAAAAATTCAAATAACAAAAATTATAAAGGAACAAATTTTAATATTTACTCCCCTGTACTCAAAAGCACTTCACAGCAGTTACAGCAGATTGGTGATGCCTTGAGGAGCCACATGAAAAAAAAATGCTTCCTTTTAAACTCTTTACCTGCCAAGAAAGGTACCAGGAAAAAAACAAAATATAGAACCCTAACTGGAAAGCAGAGGATACCAGTGTACTCACAGTGCTTGCTCTCTTTCTAGCCAGTACTTGGTAACCAGGCTCAGGACTCTGGTTTTCATCTGATCTCCACCATTAATCTAATCTGGTACATTTGGAAAATTATTCCTATTTCAATAATTCGTTTAGGAAAAATGACTTCAGGGTCATTTGAAAAGATGACAACCCAAAGACAAGTTCATGTGAATTCCTTTAAGAAAGACAGAGTTGTGCTGGGGTTGTAGATCGGTGGTAGAGCACTTGCCTAGCATGTATGAGGCACTGGGTTTGATTCTCAGCACTGCATATAAATAAATAAAATAAAGTTCCATTGACAACTATATTTTATATATAAATATATATATACACACATACATACATACATATATAAAAGGAAAGCAGAAGCTAAAGATTAAAGTAGACACTCTGTTCTAAGAAAGTTCCAGAAAAAGTTTACCACTAGAAAGTAAAGACTATAAGGTACTATGATTAAGGACACTGCACTAAAACAGACACTAGTGCGGGAATATCAGTAGGGAAAAACTGAAAATAGGCCTGAAATGGGAAATTCCACACAGAACTTATGTACAGCACCTTAGTCTCAAAGACATCATGCACCTTCTCTGTGGTTTAGGTAGAGACTGGGTACAAGAACAAATCTAAGGGGTTGGAGTATTGGCTCACTGGTAGAGCACTTGCATGGCATGAGTGAGGCCTGGGGTTCTTTCCTCAGTACTGCATGTAAATAAATAAATAAAAGATCCATTGACAACTAATATATATATATATATTTAAAGAACAAATCTACTAGTATTTTTTCCACCCAGATTTTAGATTTTACAAAGTTCCAGAGGCTGGGTGGGTAAAACTTACCTTGAAAGGGTGACTAGCCAGGCTGTTCTCAAAGCACAGCAAAAAGAAAAGATGAACCTTGTCCAAAGAACTTTGCCCTCTAGGCTTCTGAGATTGTATTAAAGCTACAACCTTCTTGCTTTGAAAAGTTCACAGACTGCCTTGTGCATACATAATCACAATTTTGGGAACCTGACAATGTCAATCTGAGGGTATCTGTGTAAGTGGCAACAAATATTCCTAAACTAATCTCATAAGGACTGATTATAAAAGTGGGGGATACACAGCCAAAGCAAAGAGTAATAACACAATATTGTGCCAAAGAGAATCCTGACAGTATGGCATTGGTGGTGCACGCCTATGAGAAAGCAGAATTCTAAGTGTGAGCTCAGTTTCAGCAACTTAGCAAGACTCTGTCCCAAAATAAAAAATAAAAAAAGGACTGATGAAGTAGCTCAGTGGTAAAGCATCCCAAATTAAATCCCTAGAACCCCACCTCTGAGAGAGAGAGAACGAAGGAGAGCACTCGAGAGGGAGAGAGAAATTTTCTGAATACTTACAAAGGGAATAAATCCAATGCTATACTAGATACTGGGTCTAGATACACGGTGGACCCCTGTGCACTGCATGTAGCATTTTGATGGTTGCAAAAACAAAGCATGCCAATCAACAGGTCTGTGACCTGGAAAAACTAAAAATATTTAATGGAAATATAAAAAAAAAAAACAAAACACCACACTGGAAACTGAATCTGAAGCAGTACCTCTGCTTTCAGGAGACTGTTTCTACTTGTGGATGGGTGAAACTCTTGTCAAGGAAAGGTACTGGTATATGATATAAGCAAGACAGATGAATGAATGCTCAATTTTAATTTTCATAAATTTTTGGAAAAAAAATCTTTTCCTGATCAGAATAACACACCCTCTTGTAGAGTATTTAAAGACATAAAGATGACCTTTAATTCCACCAATCAGAGATAATCACTTTTTACATTTTTTGGTACATTTCCTTTGACTTGTGTTTAAGTGTATTTGCATTTAAAACAAGTGTGATCATAGTGTATATGTGGCTTGGGAGACAGTTTTCAAATTCTTATATTCTAAACATTACTGTATGCCATTAAATATTCTTTCACCATTTTTAGTGCTTGTTGTATGTTTTACAAATTAGTAAATAATTTTCCTCCTAAGTTATTTAAATGGCTTTCAAGGTTTTGCTACTCTAAGTTGGAATGTTTTGATACACACACACACACACATATATACACAAATTTTTTGCCCGTATTTCTGATATTTCCTTAGAATAAATGCCTGTTATAGTTACTGGGAACTAATTTCCTAAGGTCCCTGATTCATACTGATAAAGTGATTTTCAAAAAGCCTGTTTCAACATACACTCTCTACTGTCAGAGCCCCATGTCTTCCTCCCATACTTCCACCAGCACTTAGTAGTATTAGTAGATATATTAAAAAGCAAAAATAGCAAATTATTAATTATACTAAACGTCTATTTTCTAAATATGACAGTGAGTTCAGAACATGAGATAAATAATAAAAAATAAAAAACCCCAAATAAAACAGAAACCATAAGTCAAATTGTATATAAAAAAGGGAAGGTATTCTAATAATCTTTTCTTTTAAATGAATTATTTTCTGGGATTACAAGGAATAACTGAGTCTACCTGAAATCTGTTGGATATCTGCCACAAACAGTACACAGAAGCCTTCTGCAGGATGAAAAAGAAGTTTTGCCCCAACAAACTTCCTATATTATTTCTTTTTTTTGGGGGGGGTGTGTGCTGGGGATTGAACCCAGGGCCTTGTGCATGCAACACAAGCACTCTACCAACTGAGCTATATCCCCAGCCCTTCCTATATTATTTCAAATGAAGAATCATTCATTAAATCTAAATAACTGGAGAATAATTTCAAGTGACACAGATAGTACCTAGTGACTCAGGAAATGAAGGTGTCAGCTTTGTTAGAGATGGATTTGTGGATGAAGGGATTGGAGGTCCTTTCCCTTTCCCAAATTAACACTGGCATGAAGAATCTCGAGAGGGAATAGTATAACAAGAATGATCAAGGTTTTAGTGAAGTACAGAACCAATAGCCTGGTTGGAATAGGAAAGTATGTTGAAGAGAAGTTTGAAAACAGGGGATAAATAAAACTACCTGTAGAAAACCATGGGAATGCTTGGCTAAAGAGTAAGGATTTACACTACTGCTAACATGAACAGCTTTTTGGATCACTTTGTACTTTCATGTGAGAAATACTTTAAATTTAGCATACAGAAGTGCTGCCTGCCAGTCTGGTCAGTTTCAGAAGCGTACCATTTTTGCTGTTTGGCAGTATCTGTGGCACTATGTAAATATTTTTGTGCACTTTATAAAAAACGAAAAGAGAAAAAAGAAAGTGAATAAATAGAAAACTGGGGTGTTCAATTTAATTGACAGCAATTACTAAGAATGCCTCAAATGGCATTCTTTAGGTTCATCTGGATTCTCCCAGGACTTCAGCTGCACAATACTATGATATATGATGTAAAAACTGCTGGAAATGAGTCATCAGAGACCGGGAAGACTTTCCTTATTAATGCAGGTCTACTGAATTTCTGCGACATGAATACTATGGATGGATGAGCCATTGGCTGCCCAATTTTGTACCACTTAATACATCATGTAAGGTCAATTTTCTTATTTGTAAAGTAAGATAATAACTGTACCTAAGCTTAAGGGGTGCTAAAGGGATTAAAGAAGATAATAAATCTGTAACACTCAGATCAAACAGTTCTTACACAAAGTAACTGCTTGGCAAGTGACATTATCTTCTCCTGCTAAACTACTGTCACCCTTCTTCTAGGAATATTCTATGTTCAATACAGAAGGCTGCTCAAATAGGTCTCTTGTATAAGAATGAAAAGTTCTTATATGGTCATGAGACTCATCTGGGAAGAGACATAGCTTTGGAGAAAGCTAAAAAACGGGTGTAGGAATCTGAATATGGCATGATTAGATCTTGGCAGTTATAGAAATGAAAATAAGACAAAAGAGGATGTTGTGAAATGGAGCACAAATATACCTCTTTTAGGCCCTAAAAATGAACAGCATTGTTTCTTGTTTACTCATAAAAGAAAACTATCAGTCAATATTGAGTTGTCTTATTATTTTTCTATTAAATGGAGGGGAACTATTCTTATTAAATCTTATTTAAAAGAGCTTAAATTTAAAATATGTTTCAGTTCTTTACCTTGATCTTGAACTCATAGAGAGGAAGGGCTCTTGACTTCTTATCCCCTTCTCCATTTGTATCATGGGATATTCAATAAATATTTCTGACCAACTAACAGACCAAAATAAAATCTTTGCGTGTAATGCACTATCAGTACTAGATTCATGTTACATGTAAGCTTCTCTTTACACATAAACATACAAATGCTAGATGTCTAAAAGGGCACCAGAATAAATACCAAGGGAAGTGAGTTATGCAATAACAGTACTGTGAATTCTGCTATCATATGCTCTTCTTCACAGTAACTCTAAAGACAAAGACCTCAGCAAAGTTTCTTTTCTTAACATGTCCACCCAATATATATATAATGTCTTCATAGTCTGTTTCGTATTATCTATATTTAAGAAAAGTTTTCTAAGTAAAAGAGTAATTTAAAAGCTTATAGATGCCTTTGTACCAAATGGCATATTTTACTATATTAAACTGACCATTTGAGTATCATATCTCTTGTCAGATTCTCTCTCCCTAAAAATGGTAATAGAGATGCACATATTTCTTGATTAATTGAGTTTTATTTTTATCTAATTATTTTTCTTACTCATAGAGGTTCAAGACTAAAATTTGAGTCTAAGCCACTAATGTTCACCTTTAGTATGGTAAACAACCAGTTTGGACTACTCTTTTAAGATTAGATATAAAAACAGAAATGTAAATTAGATTATAATGTGCTTAAAAATGTGGTTTAAACTGTTGTGGCTTCAAATATTGCTTCAGAACTACTAATGGGAACTGCTGCTGCTTATAGGGATCTTTACATTAGTGGTCTCACTGAATCGTAACATATGGAGTAGTTACTACCACCAGTTAAGAAAGGAGGGAAGCTCAGGTAAGGAGTGATTTAATAACCTGAGCAAGGTCACATGAGTATTGAGTAGTGGGATAAAGAAATGAATCCAGAAGGAAGACACAAATATCTACACTTTTAACCACTACCCTATATCATCTCTAAATTACTAACTACCATAGCTTAAAGCACCAAATCACTCCCATAATTGTAATAATCCCTTTATTGTTCTTAGTATATCCCTAATTTGAGAATACTATAGTTTTCTATAACTTAATTAATATCCACCCAATTATTTTTTTTTCTTTTGCAATGCTAAAGATCAAACCCAGAGACTCATGCATTCTAAGCTAGCACTCTACCACTGGGTCAAGCATGGTATAGTGCATGCCTATATTCCCAGCGACTCAGGAGACCCGAGGCAGGAGGACAATAGGTGTGAGGTCTTGACAATATAGTGAGACTCTGTCACAAAATTAAAAAAAAAAAAAAGGGCTGGGGATGTAGTTCAGTGGTAAAGTGCCCTTAAGTTCAGTACACAGAAAAACAACAACCACAACAACAAAAACAAAACACTACTACTGAGCATACCATAATATCCAGCCAATTTTGATTAGACTTATTGAGTACTAGCAGAATTCTTCATGATCATTTTTAATTCTGTGCCAAAATTCTGTTTGGAAATTTTCAATTCTCCACAAAGAATATACTTTCATTGTCACAAAAATGTCTTACTATAAAAATTCAATTTATCTGGGCGTGGTAGCCCATACCTGCAATCCCTGTGACTTGGGAGGTTGAGACAGGAGAATCCTGAGTTGGAAGTTAACCTGGGAAACTTAGTGAGACCTTGTCTCAGAATAACAATAAGAAAGAGCTGAGAGTAATAGCTCACTGGTAGGGTACCTGGGTTAAATCCCCAGTACCAAATAAAATAAAATATCCAACTTAGACCCACTTTAATAAGCACACAAGAAAAAAAAGAATTATTTTAAATAAAGATCTAAATAACTGGCCAGATACTTAAACCATACAGATATCTCAAATATGATAAAAGAGGGTAGGAATGTGAAAGAAAAAGGGAAATGAGCTAAAAACTGGACATTAGTTTAAGAACTATAAGAATTTATACCCTAAATCCTATTAAAATGTCTATAGAATACTTTACAAGCCTGGAAGGAGGCTGAAGCAGGAGGATAGCAAATTCAAGGTCAGCCAACCTGAGCAATTTAATGAGACCCTCAGCAACTTAGCAAGATCTTCTTTCAAAAGGGCTGGGGATGGAGCTCAGTAGTAAAGCTCCTCTGGTTCAATCCCCAGTACCTGTGAGACAGGGGGCGAGGGAGGGAGAAAGAGAGAGAGAAAGAGAGAGATAGGGAGGTGTGTGTGTGGGGGATGAGAACACTTAACAGAGTAAAGGCAATATGATTTTCTTAGTTGAAATACAACACTATTGGCATCTTTTAAGATAATTTCAATTTAAGGTACATAAAAGACAAAACAAAAAAGGCTCAGGATTTCATTCTTTTCTTTTTTTAAATTTATTTTTTTAGTTGGACACAATACCTTTATTGTATTTATTTATTTTTTGGACAAATTACTTTATTTTATTTAATTTTTTATGTGGTGCTGAGGATAGAACCCAGTGCCTCACACATGTTAGGCAAGCGCTCTACCATTGAGCTACAGCCCAAGTCCCTTATTTATTTATTTTTATGTGGTGCTGAAGATCAAACCCAGGGCCTCACATGTGCTAGACAAGTGCTCTACCACTGAGCCACAACCTCAGCCCCCCACCATTTCATTCTTTAAAGATACTCTTTAAGACATTAAAAGATTTTTTTTCAATATATAAGTTGCTAATTATGTAACTTTATTATAGGGTAACGTTTTTTAAACCAAGTCACAACTACAGCTGTTTGCTGTTAAATATTTTATAAAAGGAGGTAATACTGGAGCCTGTTCTTCATGTGTGTGCACATGTGTACACACATAATTTATGAGGAATTTCTGAAAAAAGTCTTTTTATTATTTTCCTGATCCTGGAATTATATATACTTATTGTAAGAATGCTACTCCAAAAATCCACATGTAAATGAGCACAAACCATTATAATATAAAGCCTATCACTTAATCTCAGCAATGGTGCAATTTCTGAAATAATTATAATGATGCTTTTAAAGTCTAATTGAAGTGTTTTGCTTCTATTCTTAAGAAAAACAAAGGGCATTTATTCTCTAAAAACTCCAAAGTGCTTTAAAAGTTCCCTTTCTTAGAAATTCCATTATGTACATAGTGGGAGGGTAGACATCTGTAAACCAAGGAGAAAGGCCTTGGGAAAAACCAATCCTGCTATCTTCTGCTAATTCTTGATCTTAGACTTCCAGCCCACAGAATCATGAGAAACTAATTTGTTGTTTAAACCAAAAACACTCAAAGAATGTCTCTGGCAGGTAATTGCAATGATAGCACATATTTTTCTAAAAAAAAAAAAAAAAAAAGCAAAATAAATTTTATATAAATTAGGCTGCCCCTCTAGTGTTGACATGACAAAAGGAAAGTGAGCTACATCTCAAATTGCTCAACGTGTACATTTAAGTTTCACTCTTTCCCCTTTTCTGTCCCACACCCTGAGTAAAAACCCAACTCTGAAGAAGTTGTATTAAGGGGCTGGGGTTGTGGCTTAGCGGTAGAGCACTCACCTAGCATGGGCAAGGCCCTGGGTTTGCTCCTCAGCACCATATAAAAGTAAATATATATTGTGTCCAACTACAACTAAAAAATAAATACACACAAAAAAAGAAGTTGTATTAAGCCAGGGTAGGTTAACCTGGTAAAGTGTAAACCTGCTTAATACTTCTGTGGGAGTGAATAGAAGGCTAAACTAATAGAGATGGTGTTTTGGTTTTTGTTTTTTTTTTTAAGTCATAACATATTAGCATCAGAGACTCATAATACCTTCTGTTCCTTCTGCATTCCCTATTGGTGAAGGGAACCCAGGACTTGCAGCCAAACACTTGGCAGTCACCCAGGCAGGCACTGCCTCACTTCATCCTCAAGCCCTTCAGCCACTTAGTCATCAAACACATTCTACTTTTTCAGTGACTGTTCCTTCTCTTTTGTGATCACTCTCATGGTTTTAGTTTGGGATTATCATCAGTGACCTGGACCATTTTAATCATCATGGTAAGGGGTCCAAGAGAGCTTGTCTTTCTGATCCATCTACTAATACTGATAATGGGTGATCATTCCATATTTAAAACCTTATTTCAGGTTCAGACATAAAGAACTAGTAGCTTTTCACTAGCATCAAGCCCAGGCTTCTCAGTCTGTCCTTTCTAGCCTTATACCCTGCTGTGCCAAACACAAGCATGCTATGTTCCTAACCACTTACTATTCCCAGGCTTGGCTAACTTACCAGATTCTACTTGAAATGCCCTGTCCCATGTGTATCCAGTGATCATCAAGTTCTCTCTCAAGGTCTGTATCAAGACTCACTTATTCCATGAAGTCTCTCCTGACTCCTACCCTCTCCTTTCCTGTGGACTCAATCCTGGGCTCTTGTCTTTAGGGGAAATATACTTGCAATCAAAGTTGTTGTAAATTTGCCCCTGGTTTTAAAAAAGAGAATATGTAAAAACAAAAGAGAGTGATTATCACACTGCCTACAAATAAATGTTGAGATGAGTAGGTGAATGTTTTTATTCCCATTTAACAAGATTAGGCAGAAATAATTGGTCCAGGCCTATGCACACTGTGGACTGCACAGTGAAGTGTAGAAACTGTTTAGAAAACAAAGCTTCTATGCTGAGGACACACAGTCTATATCATCATCTTAAGAGGGAACTCCTTGTCCATTTTCTTTTCTAGGGATTTGTACTGTCAATTTTTCTCTGTGAAACAGCCAGGAGGAAGTCTGGACATTCCTGAGTGTCAGGCATCAGGGGCTCCATTTTGTCAATAAGGTGAGATTCACATAATCACTATCCACTACTCAAATGCTTACAGCTAAACTAAATCTAATACTTTTCACTAGTATTAACAGTGGTATTAACACTGGTATTAAAACAGACATTTCTTGGGTCCATATGACTATTTAGACTCTTAGAGTTACCAGTAAAAGAAGGAAATAAAACCACTCATAAAGTATTACCTAGATTCCTAGATCATTATACTGATATATACTTTCATGGCCTGTGCTTTCTTTGATCATTTTCATTTGTAAAATCACTTAAAATAATTGCTTCTTTTGACTAACCAAGGCAAACCCCTCAAATTCAACATCAGTATTTCTCTTATTTTCTTCCAATCCTCCATAGTTGATTGAAAGTTTTGGAAACTTATTTGTCTGACTTCCTTCATCAAAGAATGTGCCCCTTATAGCTTAGTTTGTAGCTCTCATACATTTCCCATAGTGCTGTTTTCATATCTGTGGCAACAGATTTCTCTTGGAAGAATTCAAACAGTACCACACAAATGCTTATGAGCCAAACAGCTCATTTTTGCTCACCCATTGGCCTCTTACTCAAAAAACAACTGTATATTTAAAGTACTTAAATTATTAAAATTATTTTGACAAACTGGATTTTATAATTAATATTTCATATTGCATTACTTTCAAAATGGTTGGGGATTGGAGGAGTAGAAATAATCCAAATATGTTATATGCATATACAAATATGATGCAATAAAATTCATTATTCTGTACCATTAATATGCACTAATAAAAATAAATTTATTTTTTCAAACAAAATATGTAAACTTAGGTATTTGCTAAAAGACTTCTTGATAGCCTTTTAAAATCATTTTCTTACCCAAAGATTTTTAAAGCTTTGAGGCTGTTTTAAACAGTAGTGGCACTGTATGGAATTTCAGCTGATGTCTTCTAACTTTTGGGCACATTCTGAAGCACAGCTGAAGGAAGCGGTTTAACTGACAAACCAATTGTTAAGAGATGCAAAAGGTCCAAGACTACTTAAACTTTATTCTTAAGATAAATACAAAATTACTGCTTTGTGTTCTGTGATGTTAACCTCTCCAAAACTTCTTAAGGCTAAGTCTAACTGGGAAGATAAAATCCTTACCAAATACAATGGGTGAAATCTGAGTCATGATAAGATTGCAACAAGGTCAAGGGTAAGGAATCACTTTTTCCTAACTCTGCTAAGGGCAATTCACTTCAGGGCCCTTTTTGTCCTGTAGATAAGCCTAAATACCTGGCAGATGTTTATAAAGAACTTTTCTTCATATGCAAGCATTTTTAAATCTTTAAATCATTTTAAAGTAGAGTAAACACAATCTGAGAAGCCAGTGTATTAAAAACAAAATCATTTCCACCTTGGTATTAAGAGAATTAAGGGGTAGAAGCTAAAAACATCTAACAATTTAAGGGAGGTTCTAGGAGAAAGTAAGTCAAGAGATAACAAAAGATTTCAAAGAAGCTGACAGTGGAAATTTCAAATGAATCATAATAGTTAACACAAATAACTTATAAAAAGCAATGACCCATAAAGTCCATGGGTAGGGATTATCATATTAATCATGTTTAACCTACTTTTAAAGGTCCATAGTCATTTAAAAAAGTAAATATAAAACTGCTTTCTCTTTTGAATTAATACTTATTATTAAAGAAAAAAACATTTTATCAAATGTTTTCTAGATGTCATAGGCTCTTTAACATTATATCCTGATGACAGGATACCCCTCTAGTGTTTCTACTATAGTGATCATGTACAATCCTATAATTGTAGTCATATTATTTCAATTTACTTTTAAGAATCACTGCAATTTCTATACTATTTTCATATGTGAACAAAATTAATAGCTTTTTCATTATTGATTAGGATCACACATGAAAAGTGACCTCAAATTTCTCCTTAGAGGCTTAAAGACAAAGAACTCTGAATGCACCAGCATCATTGAAAATGAGACCTCAGCGGGTGGGAAAAATATTTTTTCACTGTGAGAGAAAGTAAATAAGGATGAAAGGTTTTCAGGATTGTTAAAAATTTAGCATGCACGTTCTTCCCACCTCTCCTTGACCCTCCCAACCCCTATAACAATGAGGATACTGTAGAGACACTAGTGGATGGAGATCTGACCATACCTTCGTGGGTAGGTTCTGGGTCAGGTGTAAGTGAGATGTCATCCAGCTCTCGAAGGCAGAGCCATTCTCCATCCATAGACACTCGGAATTTGCAAAGGTAGATGGTCTCCATGGCAGCCTGTGTGATCTTGTCAGTGGTGGGGGTTGGCATATCGGTCGGAGGAGTCAGAGCAGACATGATGACTCAGCTGGGACCACAACACACACACACACACACACACACACACACACACACACACACACACACACAGGAAATATAATAAGACCTCCTCACCAAAAATCCCCGAATCTGAACCTCTGAAACAAAGCGTTCAGGAAAAGGGGTGGGGGAGGTTAAAAACAAATAAACAAAAAAATCCTAAAATTAAAAAAACAAAAAAACAAGGAAACCAACTGCTCAAGAAAAATAATTCTACCCTATCTTTTCTTATTGACAATTCCTACCACATAGCAAAATAAAATGATGCTTGTCTTCTCCAGCGTCCTCTCCTTTTATCTTTTCTTCTCTACCCTCTTCTCTAGCTGAGCTATAGGCTTCAAATCTGCCAATGCCTTAGCTGGCTTTAAAAAACTGGTCTTAGCACGAATAAGTGAAGAAATCCTTTCTTTGTGCAGGGAAAACAAAAAATATATAAACAAAAAAAAAAAGAATGAAAAATAAGACTATATTTCCAATTTAGCTTTTAAAAAAATCCCAAACTGCAGAAATCACTTCCAGGATCTGCTCAGATGAGCCAGGATGCTGAGTTCTAACAGGATTGGTTGTGCGCAGTAAGCAGGGTGTTGACCAAAATGGCTGACTAATGAACTGAACTGAAAATTCAGGCTCATGTGACCAGCTGCTCTGAACGTAGGGGGAGCAATTCCCAGGATGCTTTATAGATGCTGCTGATGCAGGGAGAGCAATTAGCTGCTTTCTCTCGTCCTGTACAACCCACTTCCAGACTGTGCTAGTCAAACTGTGATCAGACATAATGCAATGCACATATCCTCATCAATTCCCCTCACTTTGTGATAGAAGGGCTGAATAACAGAGGACAGTTAATACTGGATAATACTTCATTGCAAAGATGGCAAAGAGGCAACTAGATTGATTTTTAATCAAGCATATAATTCATCTCTTTAGCCCTTACATACATATTTGTTAAAATACTATAAAAAGGTGGTATTTTAAGAAAACTGAAGGTAAGTTTTTAACTTAAATAACTTATTTTCAGGCATAATTCCTTCTCCAAAGTACAAAGGCATTTCTAGACTGTGAAGAAATGAAGGCTAAAAAAAAAAAAATCTTTCCTGATTAATGGCAATCTCCTCTTTTAAATATTGCTATATTTACCAAATTTTTGCAATATGCAGGAAAAATGAAACGATAAAACCTTCCCATCCTGGAATGTACTGAAGGCACATTATCAGATTCTCTTAAATCAACTAACACACACACACAAAACATATTCACACACATTTACATCATCTAATGAGGTATTTAGGCCTTGATAGCTGACAGCAAAAGGGCAGGTATTCACTTTCTGAACTATGTAAGTATTAAGGAGAGGAAGGCTAAGGACTTTGAAAATTGAAAACTTTTTTTTTTTTATTTAAAGATTCCACTTTTAAGAAGAAACATACAATTTCAAGAAACAGAAGTAAGACTATTCTGTTCTAGGTTTTTTTTTTTTTTTTTTTCCTGGTGATACTAGAGATTGAACCTAGGGGTTCTTTACCATGTAGCTATATCTATAGCTCTTTTTAAATTTTAAAAATTTTGACACAGGATCTCACTAAGTTGCCAAGGTTGGTCTTGAACTTGTGATCCTCCTTCCTCAGCCTCTCAAGCTGCTAGGATTACAGGTGTGCACCACTGAGCCTGGCTATGTTCTAGAGATTTTTTTAAAAAATGAATTAATTTAATGTGGTTTTTTTTTTTTTTTTTTAAAGCCAGGAGTGTTTAACTGCTATCCACATCCCCAGCCCCTTTTATCTTTTATTTTCAGATAGGATCTCACTAAGTACTTAGAGCCTCACTAAGTTGCTGAGTTTGGTCTCAAACTTGTGATTCTCCTTCCTCAATCTCCTGAGTCACTGTGATTACAGGTATGTGCCACTGCCCCTGGCTCTAGGGATTCTTACTGTAATAGCTTGGGGCCTTCTGGGAAACTGAGGCAGCCTGAAGACCTGTCCCACTCTTCAAACCTAGATTCTTACAATCAAGTCATAAAGATTTCAGATGTCACTCCCAATAACAGGCAGTGAATGAGTTTATTACAGGGATGGGAAACAGGAAAGGGGGACACTCAAGGGAGAGAATGGGTCCTCTTGGAGAGGGACAATGTGCCTCTTATGTACTTATTTTATTGGGAATCACAGAGAAGTTTCTAGAGAGGTCCACCTCTTGACTATTTTTTTGTTGTTGTTGTTATTTTTTGTTTTTGACCTACAGCCATGACAACTCTAAGTCATTTTAGGCCATGCTGGCGGGTTCTAATTGGATTCTTAACCACAAATTCTTACAGATTTTATGGTTAGAAAGAATAATCCTTATCTCCCTGAGTTCCAGTATCTGGTCTGTGAAAAGGTCACAAAAGTCTCCCTCTTCAGGATAATTTGGGTTCCTCTATTGACATTATTTCAGGCCTGCAGCTCTCTTAAAGATAAGAAGTAATATGCTGAGGAATGTGACATATCCTGTCCACTTAAGCAGGTTTGCATTTAAATTTCTTCTTGGAAAAGAAAGCATGTGGGGGTCAGCATTGTAGTCCCATTTTACAGAATTATTCCCTTAACCTTCTGTTCTCACCACTTGCCTCTGTTTCCCATCATTATCAGGGAGACATCTTGATTTACCTAATTTCTGAAAGTTAAAAGAAAAAAGTTCCCTTGAATAATAATAAAATTTTATAAATGCTTCAACTTAAATTGAAATTGAGCATAAAGAAAAAATGCTAAGAACCAGATTCTGTGGTTAAATAGACACTTTCATATTGTTAGGAGTGTAAATAGGTACAAGATAAAAATGCAAAGGCTGATTTCTGATGGGGTTACATCCTAGGAAGCCTATCCTAAATTGAAAACATTTTAAGTTGAAAATGTATTTAATACATCTAACCTATCAAACATCATAGCTTTGAAGCACAGTACATACAGTCCCTGGCTTACAATGGCTTGATGCACAATATTATCATCATGCAAAAATTATATCCATTTGGTTGAAATGTACTTCAAATTTTGAATTTTGCTCTTTTCTTGGGCTAATTATATGCTGGTACAATACTTTCTTGGGATGCTGGGTAGTGGCAGTGAGCCACAGCTCCCAGTTATCCAAATGACCACAAGGGGATACAAGTAATATTCTACAGTGTACTGTTGCTAAGCTATGATGCTTGGTAGGTTACATGTATTAAACACATTTCGGTCCTGAGGCTTGAATCCAGGGCCTCATGTATACTAAGCACCTTGTTCTATCACAAGGTTACATGTATTTTGGACTTAAGATACTACCAAGTAATGATGGGTTTATTTAGATGTAACCTCATTGTAAGTCAAGGAGCATCTGTGTACTGTGGAGTATCAGTTGTTTACCCTTGTTACTTCACGGCTAACTAGGAGCTAGAGCTGATTGCCACTGCCCAGCGTCTCCAGAGAATATCAAACTGCATATCGCTGGGAAAAGACTAAAATTTAAAATTCAAGGTACAATTTCTGCTGGATATATATCACTTTTATACCACTGTAAACTTGACAAGCAATAAATCATGTACTATCTGTATATATATATATATATATATATATATATATATATATATATATAATACTTATTTATAATTAGGAATGAAAATCAGCAAGTTATTAAGGAAAATTAAATATTCCTTTTTATTTATTTATAAATCCTTTATATACTTTGTAAATAAAGTATTTATAAATAAATAAAAATATTTGTAAAATACTCCTGGTTTATTTATTTCTATCTCATTTCATCCCAATACTATCCTATATGTGGACCCAAAGTCATTCATTTATGTTAGCAAATATTCATTGACAGGTGCTCTGCATGCCAGGTGGTTATCTAGATACTGAACATATATAGTAGTAAGACAGACTCACCTTTTGGAGGCAGCAGAGTTTACACATCCAAATGAATGGGTCTTCATTTAGCACATTCACATTTAAGTACATTGTAATTCCTTTCTAGCCAAACATTATTTCCTTCTTATTCACTAAAGCATAAAGTAGACAGTTCATAGTTTCACTTTATGCCATTTGATACTTCAAAACATAGTAAATGGTCATTGAAACATTTAAATTACACTGAATGTAGTTCTTGGAAACACAACTTCAAACAGCCTTGACTATCTGTACTTGTGACATCAAGACTCTAAGTAACCCATATATTCTTAAAATAGGGAACAACTACTGCACGAATGAATCTGAATGCCCGGGATCCAATACAGTAGCCCCCCACTATATCCAGGAGATATGCTCCAAGATTCCCAGAGGATGCTCAAAGCCAAGAATAGTTCTGAATGAACCCTGCTTACATACATAGCTAAGATACAGTTTAATTTATAAATTAGGAGCAGTAAGAGATTAACAATAACTACTAATAAAAAAGAATCATTACAACAATATACTGTAATAAAATTTACATGAATGTGGCCTGTCTTTCAAAATATCTTGCAATGAAATCCCACTTTTTCTTGTGATTATGTGAGATGATACAATGTCCAGATTAGGTGAATGATGGGAGCATTGTGAGTGTTATAACACTATATAAAGATTACTTGAACACAAGCACTATAATATCAGGACAACTGATCTAATTATGGGAGGGTAGCACCATCAGAATGGATACACTGGACAAAGGAATAATTCATATTCTGAGTAGGATGGAGTAGGAAGGCACAAGATTTCATCACACTACTTAGAAGAGCATGTAATTTAAAACTTATGAATTATTTCTGTAATTTTCCACTTAGTATTTTGGTCCCCTGTTGACCTAAGGTACATGCAACCAGAGAAAGCAAAATCATGGATAAGAGAGGGCAACTGCACCTGCATTCAGCATTTGTGGATTGATTACAACATACCAGCACAACAGGAATATCCAGGTTATAAAGCAAGAAACCTGGCTTACATCTCTTCTGAAGATCCTTTCCAATCCCTTTCTCTCCAGGTAAAGGATACAGGGAGAGAAGCCTAAAGCAACTGAAACTTTTGGCAAGGAGACAAAAAGCTGATTACCTTTGTTTTCTACATCTATCAGTCTATGGCAGGCTCAACAATCATTTCAGAAGTAAGAAATGAGTGAGTGGGCAAGAAAACCTATACTTCCATTAAGAGTCATATCTGTTCTTCAGGTAAACACTATTTTTTCTTCAACACAGTTACTCATTATTCACAAGCAATTGATTTACTATGAAAAAGGCACTATTTGTAGAAGACTAATAAAAATGATTCTAAATGTTGCTTAGTACTACTTTTACATTGGGTCTTCACTAAGTAAATATATTAGCTTCACATATAAAAATAATGTTAAGTCAGGAGTAAGACATATAAACCTCAACTTTTTTCCTTATATACACACTAATTATAAACTGTATTGAACTACTTTCTCATTTGACCTCATTTGCCAATAATGGCACATATTTGTAAGATGGTTGTGAGGAAGGCAGGGGTGCAGTTTATGGCCTTAAGATAGAATTAGAAGGCCAGGTGAAGTTCAAATCCAAGAGAGTAATCCCCAAAATACTATCTACTATGTTTTACCTGCTAGCCTCACCTGAATTTCCACATTATGATTGATTCAAAGCAAACAAGATTTATGTTTCAAAGCCAGAGGTTATATTCCTCTTAAAAGTATATTGATACTCAGCTGATACTGTTATAAGGCAAAGCTTGATTTATCAGGTCCCAAAATATCCCTGTTTCACAGTGTGGAAAAATTATTAAGATACTCATCATTTATATTTCTGTTTCTGTTAGGTGCATTGCAAATAACATCAACTCCCCTCAAAAATGCTGCAAAGTAGATATGAATATCTCCTCTTACATGCAAGGAAACTTATGTTTATACAAATACCTGCTCCAGGATCATACAATTAGCAAGTGGCAGATCTGTCATTCCAAACTGCTTTTGTGTAGACGCACCCAAAGTTTGTTTTCTTGTATACTCTGCAATTTCAGCACTCTACCCCAACTCTTCCCTCAAACTAAATTTTACTCAGAGAAAATAAAAAGAAATGAACAAAGCAAAACACAGCATCCCAGACTTTGTTCTCATAAGCTTCACAAGATTTCCTAAAAATGAGTCTCAACTCAGAAAAAGATTTGAAGACTTTTTTTTCCAGTTTTTATCTTTCATACTTTATACCTTAATGCTTCACAAAATAAATCTTCCACTTTGCTCTACAACTTACACATTTAGTTCGGGTTTTTCATAAGTGGTAATTTTCTGAAAAACTGAGTACCTAGCACAGATTTTTCCTGTTATGTGCTGGCAAGAGTAAACCCAACACTTCCCAAGCATCATAAAGAACAATGTCCTTGATTCACTTTTCTACTACTCTGGGGAGAGCTGAAAGAACCATCTCACGAGTTATGGCCACATTTAGTCACTCAGCTGGAACTTCAATATTAAGAAATTTAATATCAGAAATAGGAAAAAATAAATGAGTGGGATAATAATTTTTAAATAACTAATTGTAGATCAGAAACTAATTTTGTAAAATAACTAATTACAGACCTACTTTAAAGAGCCTACTCAAACTGAGGATATGGGTCAGTGGTAGACTACTTGCCCGAATGCATGAGGCCTTAGATTCAATTCTTAGTAACACACACACACACCTGGAGCAAACTCAACACATAATTTAATGCTTTAAAGAATGAATCAGGCTGGGCATGGTGGCACATGCCTGTAATCCTAGCTGCTCAGGAGGCTGAGACAGGAGAATTGTAAGTTCAAAGCTGGCCTTCAGCAAAAGTGAGGAGCTATGCAACTCAGTGAGACCCTGTCTCTAAATAAAATACAAAATAGGGCTAGGGATGTGGCTCAGTGGCCCTGAGTTCAATCCCTTTATACGCCCCCGCCAAAAAAAAAAAAAAAAAGAATCAGTATCCATGAAACCATCTGGAGAAATGGACCAACAACTTACGTGGATGATTTATAGCACATGTGAAGCACTGCGTTCAATGCTTCTGAACTCCTGTCTTCCTTTTTAAGGCAACTATTTGTGTGTGTGTGTGTGGTGCTGGGGATTGAACTGTGTGGGCTGTGTGCATGCAAAGTAAGTACTCTACCAACTGAGCTATATTCCCAGCCCTGAAGGTGACTTCTTGAATTTCTTATTGCTACAGCATGAAAAAATACCTTTCAGGAGGTATCATCATGCTGACATTGGTGGAAAGCCCAGATCATGATTTCACATGCAGTCCTCCCTCCCACTACCTTTCTTTTTCCAGAACCCAAGGGCATTATAACTACCTTTTATTCTGAGGTTTCTTTAATTTGAGGTCTCTGCACTCGGCAGGCTCACTATAACTAAAATGATGAGTTTTAATTATTTTGTGAGAAATAAACCAGTACTACTACAGTGCATTATCTTCTTACTTGTTAAATAAATCACTGTATGAGTAATATTAGAGATAATTTCTACCTTAAAAAGTTGAACCAAGGAATATCATAAAGGGGAAGATCAGTAGTGTAGAAGTAGGAGATCAAGAGGCAAGAGTGGGGGGATAGGAAAGGGGGGCCAATGCAGAATGAATTCTTAAAATCATGTTATGACACATATAAATATACCACAGGGAATTTCACCTCTATATATAATTAAAAAGAATCAAATATGAAAAAATGAATAAGTAAAAGGAAGACTAGCAGACTAGATGAAGGAGAATGGGGGACTTGAGAGAAGACAGAAGAAAGGGGGAGATCATGAACTGAAATCAAATTCTATGTATGTATGATTTGGACAGGATGAACCTAACTATGTATAACTATAATGCAATAATTAAAAAAAGGAAAATTGAATCTCACCATTATATACAGCTATAATACACCAATAAAAAAAGTAGAGGGGCTAGGGTTGTGGCTCAGCGATAGAGCCCTCGCTTAGCACATGCAAGGCCCTGGGTTCGATCCTCAGCACGCACCACATTAAAATAAAATAAATAAAATAAAGGTATTGTGCCCAACTACAACTAAAAAATAAATATTTTTTAAAAAGTAGAGGAAAAAATGTAAAACTGCTTTTATTGATGAGTAGCAGTAAGCAATGATTTACTTATGTAAAGCTACAGACTACTTCAATGACCCTGAGAAATTTATATTCCTCATACCTCGATTTACTCAGCTGCAAAGTGAAACTAAATAACTAGCTTCACAAAGAGCATATTCTCCATAAGCAACTGTCTATTTTGCATGTTATTTATGCATCTGCTCAAAACAGTACCTACCAAATACCAGACTCCTAACGGATGCTTGTTGGTATAGATGTATAACTCTAAAGTGCTCTAAATTCTTGCAATGGTACTCTCTATTCTCGTTTTACTTTAACTTTGAAAATCAATCCCCAGTTCTATAAAACCACTATATTTAGATCTCAAAACAGGTCATTTCAACACAGAATATATACATAATAGATTCATTCATTTAATACATATAGGAAACGTATGTGTTAATCATTACAGACACAGAACAAGGCAATAGATAAGAAACAATTACAGGTATTTATGAAATTCCTATGTCCTGTTCATACTCGCAACTACTTTATTAAACTGGTGACTTGTGAGTTTCATTCATTCATTTATTTTTAGAAAATAGGGCTTTAGTGAGTAGAACAAGGAACTAGACAGCTGTTGCCTGCAAAGGAAGCTTCAATCTAGGACCAGACTCCTGTTGTGGGAGGGGATGAAGGATCATAGCAGAAGAGCAAGTGTACTCTAGAGGCAGAATGCCCAGGATGTATCCTAGGCCTACCACTTAGAGATTGAACTACCTTACCAAATTACTTTTCTGTGTCCATTTCTTCGCAATGAAATGGAGGCAGAATTAACTTCTTCAGAGTTAGATGAAGTAATGTAAGTAAAATGCTTAGCAAAGTAACTAGTAAGTAAATGTCAGCTTTTATCATTATTATAATAAGTGCTTCTGTCTTTGAGAGTAGAAAACAAAACAAAACAAAAAACCCAACATGAAATGAAGGTCTTTAAGGGATCAGTGTTTATGACTGAGACAGAGGAAAGTCAAAAGGAGATCTGAGTAAAGGGCATACTGTGGTGTTTCTTGGGTTCTGAGGAAGAAAGAAGTATGATGGGTCAGAATTTTACCAAGCATTCACATTAGGTGACCAGATTTCTTAAGTTCTTAAAAAAGATAGCAGAAGCAGAAAAATGTCTGGAGAGTCCCTCAAGAGTTTCTAAATTTAAAAGAACCACACTCTAAGCTAAAACAACTTTTTGCCTTCCATGTGCCTCTTACAGCCTAGTCCTGCTAACCTCTTCTTTTCTACCCATTTCAAGGTTCCCATGACTTTCTTTCAAACCATCTGGCCCCACCATTCC
The DNA here is from genome assembly GCF_052094955.1 of Ictidomys tridecemlineatus. NCBI lineage: Eukaryota > Metazoa > Chordata > Mammalia > Rodentia > Sciuridae > Ictidomys > Ictidomys tridecemlineatus. The sequence goes on along the minus strand of NC_135485.1, from coordinate 53,173,288 downwards.
TTCCAACAGATACTGAGTGTCATGTGTGCTTGGTACTGAGTAAGTCTAGAGCTAGGCAGTTACTAAAATGGGCTTTGCCAGGAGGAATACAACCTTGGCCAGCAGTCCTTTAAATTTTAGGTAGACTATGGACTTTTTCACAATTATTCAAATATAGCTAACAGTTTAGGCCATGATCATATTAATAATTATCTTCTCAAGTACCACTGCTTTGTAATTCTAAAAATATTTCCTTTCATAAAGTTTCTTTTCTTTTTTCTTTTTTAGTACTAGGGATTGAACCCAGGGTCTCTGGCATGCTAAACACATTCTCTACTACTGAGCTACACTCTATCCCCCCTCCTATGATTTCAAATTATTTAATACTAATGGTGCATTACTGACTTCTCCAAACAAATCTTAAAACTGAAACATGAGCCACTTTGCACTGTAGGAAGAAGTTTCAATATTAATAAGTCTGGAGTTGTAGCTTAGTGGTAGAGCACTTGCCTAGCATGTGTGAAGCACTGAGTTCAATCCTAAGCACCACATAAAGATAAATAAAATAAAGGTATTGCGCCCATCTACAAGAAAAAAATTAAAAAGATAATAAGGCGTGGATATAAATATAATAGTGTGATATCCCATAAAATTCATTACAATGGAATTCTGTTTAATTATGTTGGCTGTGAGATTGCCTGTTATATATTTATGGAGGGACAGCAATCTTTTAATCAACTCATTTATTTAAGGAATTTTCAAAAATATTATCCAATGGGCTGGGGATATGGCTCAAGCGGTAGTGCGCTTGCCTGGCATGCGTGCGGCCCGGTTCGATCCTCAGCACCACATACAAACAAAGATGTTGTGTCTGCTGAAAAACTAAAAAATAAATATTAAATCCAACAAAGAAAAATCCAGTTAGTTTTGCTATTCATTCATCATCATTGATCTAGACTTTTTGCTACCTATAAGCTACCCCAGAAAAACATGGTCTCTTAAGTTCTTGATAGAATTCCACCCCTTTACTATGCAGATTTCTGTGAAAGTCAAACAAAAAGATGCAAGACAGAATATTGTCAGGTGAATATTTTTTAAAGTCAATACTTGTCTTTTTTTTTTTTTTGGTACTAGGGATTAAATCCAGGAGCTTTAATCCCTAGTACTCCACCCCCAGCCCTATATTTTTATTTTTAGACAGGGTCTCACTAAGTTGCCCAGACTGACCTTGAACTTGGGATCCTCCTGCCTCAGCAGGCAAGTTGCTGGGTTTATAGGTGTATGTTACTGTGTCCAGGTTCCAATACTTGTCTTTTACTCTCTAAAGTTGCTTTCTTTGCCATTTTTCTCTGCTATTCCTTTAGTTAAAGATACTTACCAGCTACCATGAAGAAATAACTAGAGGTAGCACCCAAGTTCCTGGAAGATCTCCTTCACCTATTCCCAAAAAGACATAAATATTTCTCTCCTTTGTTAGCCTATGTCCCTCCCTTATTATTCCTATTCCTTATTTGAAATCCCTCATCCCCTTGGAATTGAGAAGCTGATTTGTGAGCAAATTTCCTCTTCATTCTTTGGCCACTGAATGAACTTAGCCTTTCTTTCTTTCAAACACTTGCCTGTTAGACAATGATTTTTTTGCATGGGATAAGCATATAAACTTGGGTTAGATAACACTGCTATTATTATCTTATCGGTCATTTTTTTTTTAATATTTTATTTTTTAGTTTTCGGCGGATACAACATCTTTGTTTGTATGTGGTGCTGAGGATCCAACCCGGGCCGCATGCATTCCAGGCGATCGCGCTACTGCTTGAGCCACATCCCAAGCCCCCCGGTCATATTTTTTATGGGTAATTGTTTTGGTTACATAACTATAGTAATTTTTTTGTTAAATAATGAAATGTCTTTTAGGATCCTGTAGTACCCAAAATGAAGCTAAGATAGAAAACTCTGTCTATAAGAATGAACCTTGGGGCTAGGGGTGTGGCTCAGTGGTGGAACAACACTTGCCTAGCACATGTGAGGCACTGGGTTAGATACTCAGCAACACATAAATAAATGTATTGTGTCCATCTATTAAAAAAAATTAACCTATGCTTAATAGGAGGAGAGCAGCCCAAAAAAGTCAAGATTCAGAAAGTAAATCTAATATTCTGAAACTGTTGCTCTGCCCATCAGAATATGATTTGATTTTTTTTTTTTTTTGAGAGAGAATTTTTTAATATTTATTTTGTAGTTTTCGGCGGACACAACATCTTTGTTTGTATGTGGTGCTGAGGATAGAACACAGGCCGCACGCATGCCAGGTGAGCTCGCTACCGCTTGAGCCACATCCCCAGCCCATGATTTGATTTTTTGATACTCCCAGGCCAGAAGAGTGGGTAAAACAAAAGCAAGGAGGCAGAAAAGAAGGGGACAAGTTGGTTGGAACACAAACTATGATAGTTTAGGTAGAGAGGTAACAAAAAGAATCAGGAAGGCAAACAGTAGACAGTTTAGTCCCAAGAAAGGAAATTGGAGCAGGATCCAGCTACCCTCAGAGGTTCAAGTGTCCCAGGTCATTTCAGCTGTGTGTGAAAAGGAGTCATATGTACTCAGACACTCTAAAGGGCTAATCTCCAGTTCTCTAGTGGTCATTTATCTATAATTATATATTGTTGGAAGGTGCTACATTTCTAAGGGGTTGTCTCTCTGGTATGGGTGCTTCTATTTGCCATTTGACAAAATTGTATTAATGGGTCAGACAGTGCTTTGCTTTTCAGAGATATTTTTTTTTTTTTTTTTTGTGGTGCTTGGCATTGAACCCAGGGCTTGTGTTTGTGAGGCAGTGACTCTACCAACTGAGCTATATCCCCAGCCCCAGTGTTTTGCTTTCTAAACACAATTGGAAGGGCTGTGTTTAAAAAGAGCTGAAGACTAACAGATTAATGAATAATTGTTAATGAGTAATAATATTATAGACAGAGGCACCAATCTACACTGAACATATCAAGGGACAGTCTTTTAAAAAGGCACAGATCAATTTGTTGTTTCAAGAACTAGCAGTGAAAAAAACAAAACAGGGCTGGGGCTGTAACTCAGTTGGTAGAGCACTTGCCTAGCATGTGTGAGGCACTGGGTTCAGTCCTCAGCACCACATAAAAATAAATAAATAAAATAAAGGTAGTGTGTCTATCTACTATAAAAAATATTTAAAAACAAAACAAAACCACAACTATTAGTATGAAGGTGAACTATACTAGTATGACCTGATCTTTGTTCCCATATCACCCAGCTTGGGCAGGTCATTCCATATTTACAAAATCAAATAAATTTTCATCTTTTGAAAATTAAAAAAAAACATACAGCAGATGAAAGGATCAATGCATCTTCAGCTCCCAACTAGGAATAAAACTTTTTAGAGAACTATTAAGAAATAAAAAAAATAAGAAAGAGTGCTGGGGCCTGGGGCTGAGGCGGAGGCTCAGTGGCAGAGTGCCTGCCTTGCACATGTGAGGCACTGGGTTTGATCCTCAGCACCACATAAAAACAAACAAACAAACAAAAAACATATATATAAAAGAAAGAGAGCTGGGCTTGATGCTGCACACATATAATTCCAAAGACTAAGGAGGCAGAGGCAGGAGGACTGCAAGTTTGAGGCCAGCCTCAGCAACATACAGAGGCCCTAAGCAACTTAGCAAGATCTTGTCTTGAAGTAAAAGATAAAAAAAAGTTGAAAGCAACAGAAATATTCATGGAGGATAAACTACAACAAATATATGAAGAACAAATATATTCTTTATTCTATTTACACACACATAAAACTGTAAACATAAAATTGATTTTCTGCCCTTAAACACATTCCTGGGTTTACATGTAATTTGGCAGTTCTTTCCTCACATTATGGATTCTTCAAGTGCTCTGTGAGAGATAATCAGTTCCTTCAAGAGCCTCATTCTCTGCACTATCCTTGGCACTCTCTGTTAGATTCTTTTTTTTTCCCCCCTTTTTATTCCTTTTCTAGGCCTCCTCCCATCTCAAAACAGCACATACAAATAAGAAAGAAAACTGCTTCTTTGCGAGTGGGACATTTTGTACACTGCTTTAACTGGGAGAGAAAAGATAAGGACAGAGATGTGGGCTATTGCCTTAAACATAAATGTTGGCTGTAGCTTTGAGAGTTGGAAAAATAGCTGTAAATAAAATCTATGAACAGTACAAATGGCAGGAATGCCTCTCCCGTACAACTCTAAGGAGAAGCCATTTTTTGTCCGTACTGTCTATTCACAAGAAGACTTGTAATATTAGAATGGAAAAGGAAGGCATTATAAGTACTGCAGAAGTTGGTGATGTAGCTCAGTGGTAGACTGCTTGCCTAGCATGTGAGGCCGTGAGTTTGATTTACACCACACCACCACCAAAAAAGGTACTGCACCATGGCATGCATATAGCTCCTTTTCAGATGGCTGATGAGAACTGGCTTGGAATTTCATACACCAAGAGGGAATTGGCACCATGAAATACAAACTCATGTGTTTGTGAATACATGAAAAAGTCTGGGAAGCAAACTCAAATTTAGAAACAGGTACCTTCAAAAAGAAACAAGTGGCTAGGGGATGTGTTAAGGCCCATAAAGAGTAAAGTACTTTGTTAAGGTCTACTTTTCTATTTTTTGAAAACAAAACAAACAAACAAAAAAAGCTACATTCCTAGCCTTTGTATTTTTTTTTATTGTAAAACATCTTGTCAATCACAGTAGCCCTATGTGCTACTATTACTCATAATTTTTATGTAATACATTTTAAAAAGGTATGGTAGAGAAGAGAATATGAGTATTTTTTTTTTTTTTTTTTTGAACCCAGGGGTGCTTTGCCACTGGGCTACAGCCTCTGGCCCTTTTTATTTTTTATTTTAGACAGGGTCTTACTAAAATTGCTGAGGTTGGCCTCAAGTGTGCAATCTTCCTGCCTCAGCCTCCTGAACCACTGGCACTATAGACATGTATTACTTTGCCTGGTGAGAATATCAGATTTAAAAATTAGAAAAAAACTGAGCAGACATGCGACACTCAAAGATTCAGAAAAAGACAAAGCACATCAGAAGATTTCTTTCATACTGTATTTATGAAAGCTGATTTTTAAGAACATTGTATCCTACAAAATTTTGTACATGTCATAAACCCTAAAAAGTTTAGGCTACCTCTCTGTACACCTCTTTGTTATGCTTTAGCACTGTCATTTAAAAACAAAGCTTCTAAACTCAAATGTAAACGTTAATTTAAAAAGTTTGAGTATAGTCACAATTTCTGAAGTAAAAAGAGAATACTACTTTACTACCCAGTCTTTCCATGCTGTTATGTATAGTATATTTTTTGGCATATACATCAAGGAGTTCAAAACTGAGTGCTCAGGAAGCAGATCTTAGTTCCCATATTATTTGGTGTTGAGTTTAGGTTTAAGTACTATCCTGTTAATTAAAATGAAGTCTTTCAGGAGGCTGAAGCTGGAGGATTATGAGTTCAAAGCCAGCCTCAGCAACTTAAGGAGGCCCTAAGCAACTCAGTGAAACCCTATCTCAAAATAACATATAAAAGAGCTGGTGATGTGGCTCAGCTCAGTGTTTAAGCACCCCCGGGATCAATTCCTGGTACCAAAAAAAAAAAAAAAAAAAGTCTTTTAAAACTATTTAATCTCAGTTTCTTAAATGAACAGTCAGGAGAATCAGAATTCTGATGGTTAGGTACACTGTAGAAAGCAATACTGCATTGGCTCTAAGGGCAACCAGGAAGTATTTTCATTCACATCTAGAGTATTCATATTTAAGTAGATTTGGGTTTTAAAGTACATAAAAATATCACATACAACTAAAAATTCAAAATTAAAAAAAAACACTTTAAAGTCAATTTTATATTTGAATAAATATGTAACACTAATTTTTTAAATGAATATGAATGTCTTTAGTGACTGGTCTTTAAAGACAGAGGAAATGAGACCTGTGCATTTTTCCAGCAATTTTTCTGAGCACTTACACATCAATGAACTTTCAAAAAAAAAGACCATGAAGAAATTCTAGAACTTTTATATGCTAGCATATCACTCCATACTAGAATATTATAAGCTCAACTAGAATATTATACTCATGAAATTTTAGCTTTAAGTTTTCCATTTACTGATCACCATTACACTTAGGCCCCAATTTCTAACAATACTTAAAAAAATAAAAGTCAACGTTTATCAAAAAGAAAAAAAATCAAATCAAGTAACTGAAATTCAAATATAAACAACTGATACTGGCCAATGGTATCTTGTACATAATCTTTACACAAAAAACTGACAAGAGTGTCATACTATACTGATGTGGTTGATAAGCAAATTACACAGAAATAGAAAACTGTGAAGAGAAGAAAAAGAGTCTGTATTTAAGTACAAAGCAGAAAGCAGATTCCTTAGAAAAATGTTGCCAGTGTTGATTATATTTTTGTTTTTACCTCTTCTGCTATACAGAAAGATTCATTTCTGCTAAGGTGAGACACTCCTATCTGGAGACAGTGCAGACCATTCCAACACTTACACTGCTGTTACTAAGATTTTTAATGGTTCCTCTTGGAATTTGGTTCCTCTTGGAATCCAATTTCCAAGTAAGTAACAAAGTGAAGTAATACTGAACGACCACCGGGTGAATCCAGTAGACTCTCACTGTTAACCTGATAAACCATATCTCAGTTTTGGATCTCTGATGTTTGATTAAAGAGTATGGTCTTGGTAGACCAGGAATCTGGGTCAACTTCATTCCTTCTCTTTGGCTGTTATTGAGGACAAATCATATAATTTATTCTGATCTTCAGTTTCCTCATCTGAAAAGCATCATATTTGGCTCACAGAGACATGTTAACCATGATAATCACAGCACATACACATAAGAAATATTCAGCAAACGCTTAACTTTTCCTAGGGGTTGAAGCAGGAGGCAGAAAAAGCAAAGTCAGACTTTCTTGGCAGTGCTGAGCACTTATAAGGAAAGATCTGGGGGTGGGGGGTGGGGTGGGAGAGAAAGAAAACAGGAACACTCATCCCAAGCAAGGTATCTGACATTTACAGCATATTTTGTAAGCCACATTTTCATACTTTTGAGATTTTGTCTTTTTATGTCAGATTTAACACTCTTGCAAGAATCCTCACATTACCTACTCTAGGGGCCCGCTCATTGCCAGTAGAAATATGCATTTGTTGACTAATTCAGCACCCAAAAGGGTTCCCTGCATTCTGAGGGCTCAAGTGTGACAGTGGCTTTCAAACGTGGAGGCCTCTTCCTGACAAAAGATGAAAAACTGGCAGGTTCCTAAGTAAGCCACACTTTCCCTTCTCATCATCTTCCTCGCGCTTCGGATTTTTCTTCCCTTTCGGGGAGGCGCATCTGTCATATTTACGGGTATGGAGTGTAAGCTCGTGAAAAATTCACTAGAACCGCTGGGGCCGCTGGGGCCTCGGTGGCGCGGCAGCCACACCTACTTGGCTGTAGCTGCGCCGGGAACCTGCGAAAGGCGGGCCAGCACGGCCGCAGGGGCTGTGGGCGCCGCCCCTCCTCGGCTCCACGCGGGAAGGGTGTCCCAATCCACCGGCCGGCGGAGGTAGGAAGCCGGGATGGAGGCTGGTGGGCGGCTAGACGCCCCCGCCCGAGCACGTGGGAGGCTGCGAGGACTAGCGCCCAGCCCCAGAGGGGAGGGAGACCAGGCCGGGCGGGAGCCCTTGGCCTGGGGACACTCGGAGGTAAATAATCCCACGGCAGGACGACAGTCATCCCCGTCTCCCACATCCGGGCGTCCCGGGACAGGACCTCCCGAAGGCCGCCCCTAGCACCCCCGCCTCCCGGCCGGCCTGGCGGAGCAGCAGCGGGAGGCGGAGCTCCATGGGGGCCGGGCCGGCCCTTCCCGGCCGACTGCCCGCTTCCCTGCCGGCGTCCCCATCCCCCGCCACTCACGGTGCTTGCCGCCGCCGCTGCCGCCGCCGCTCGGGTAGCTCAGCAGCAGGAAGGGCAACGGGGAGCCCGGCGACGGCGGGGTCCTCCAGGAGCGCTGCTGCTGCGGCGGCGGACGCGCTGTGAAGCCCGCGCCTCCATCGCCCGGGTAGAGCAGGAAGAAGGGGGCGGCCACCGGCGAGTCGGGCTCGGACTGCCCGGAGGGAGAGACCGGCGGCGGCGGCCCCGCCTCGCCTTCTGGGTCCTCACCCCCCGCGGCAACGCTGCGCAGCTCCTCAGGCCGCTTCTCCCCGCCCCTCTTCGGCTCCTCGCAGCAACTTTCAGCACCGGCGGTGGGCGGCGGCGGAGTCTCAGCCATGCTCTCCTAGCTTCGCCGCCGCCTCGGACTCGCGTCCCAGCCCGGGTAGGAGGCAGAGGGTCACGGCGAGGAGCCGCCGCCCCGTCCCGTCCGCGCCGCCGTCGCCACCTTTCTCCCTGTCCGCGGGCGGGTGCCTGGGCTCCGCCGCTAGGTTCACAGCCCGCCCCGCCGGGTCCGCGCCAGCTGGAGGGACCGCCCCGCCCGACGGCGCGGCCTGCCTACCGGCCGCCTCCAGCCCCTCCCGCCCCTCCCGCCCGGGCCCCCAGCCTGCGACTCGGCTCCCCTAGGGGGCAGCGTCCTCCTCTCCCCACCTTCCGCTTCCCTCCCGATCCTTGGGAGGAGACGGCTTTGGTGCCGATCCTTACGGCACCGTCTTGAGGAGGCCAGATGTGTTTCTCCCTTGGTGCTTAAGGTGGGAGACTAGGCGAGATATCCAGGGGTGTTTATGTGTAACCCCCAACTTGTCGGTAGCACGAAGGCACAAAGAGCTGGGTTTAAGAGGCGACACTGATTTTTTTTTTTTTTTTTTTAAAAGGAGCCTCTTTCTCCTAGGCACTAAATTGTACCATTTACTATCCGTATACTGGAACTTGAACCGTTGATTCACGGTTTTGATTCTTTTGAGCTTTGTATACGATAAACCAGAGAAACGTGTCTTCCAACCAGCTCCCCTTTTTGTTCCTTGTCTGCGTTGTATAGAAATCTTGTGTTTGTTTTGACTTTAATTCCTTAGTTTTCCAGTACTCCGGACGTGCGGGAGAACATTTTAAGCCAAGCAGTTTAGAATTTATATGGCATTTGTCTATTACAGGTCGACAATTTCACTTTCAAAGGGCTTGTGTCATGCTAGCAATTGACCACCGTTGCTTTATTTTGAATATTTAAACCAATCCCAGAAGTAAACAGATTTTTCTCTACGAAAGACTATTTCCAGTTTTCATTTTTCTTTAACCTGGATTCCTAGCTGTTAGCTTTGTGTTTGGGTTGCAAAATGCTGGCACAGACTCCATGTTGACTCATAGTTAAAAATCACTGTTGTGTAACATTTTGCCCACCTGTTTTTCCCTCCTCTTTTCAGTCTTTTCCCTTTGTACACTTCTCTGAAAGGAAAAGTAAACCTTTTTATATCTATCTATATTTTTTATTGTAAATCACTCTTGAATTACCACCAGAGATTATGGTGAGACTTCTAAATACTATTCTTCACCGTTCTTTGAAACAAGAAGCATTTAAAAAGGAAAGGTTTACAAGAAGTTAACTTCGAGCAATCTTTAAAAATTTCTTCTGTAGCTTTTTTCTGGCATTTCCTTGACCTGTTGATCCTAGTCCTACTGCCTTGTTTGAGCAAGTCATTTGCCCTCTTCTCTAAAATGATTATATAACTTGTAGGGATCATGTGAAGGTTAAGTAAGAAATTTAAGTAAGGCTTTTAAAACACTATGTAACATAAGGTTAAATACTTATTTTTAATTATATTTAGCCATTTTGACAAACCAGCATGTAACTTTCAAAAATAAAAAACTGAGTTGGGAAAAAATTCTTTTTCATCATCCTTTGGCATGGAGATTTGTTGCACTTTAATTTTTTGATGAGAGTGAGTCTTAGTTAAAAGACATTTCTTTCAGGAGTTGTGTCTGTTCTCAAAGAGAAAAATGAAAAGATTCTAGACATATGACTTTAATACCTTCCTGAAATGCATCTTTCATTTTGTTTTTGTATTAAGAAATTCCAAAGGGTGTGTGTGTGAATCCCTGCCCCGCTTCCTCCTCCCAGATTGAACTCAGGGCCACTTTATCACTGAGCTACTTCCCCAGCCTGTCTTTCTTTCCTTTTATCTTTTACTTTGAGGCAGGATTTTGCTACTTGCCTGAGGCTGGCTTCAAATTTGTGATCCTCCTGCTTCAACTTCCTGAGTCAATTGGATTACTGGGGTTTGCCACTGTGCAAGGCAGGATCTTTATATTGTTATCAGATTCTTTCCTAAAGATGTTTTGCAGTGTTTCAGTAAAGAGTCTGGAAAGAGTCTATGCTTACCCAATTGTAGGTAAAGGAAAAGAAATCAGAAGCTTCCTGAACTTTTTTTATACCTTTATTTTATTTTTTTATGTGGTGCTGAGGATCCAACCCCCACACGTGGTAGGTGTGCAGTCTACCCCTGAGCCACAACTCCAGCCTCCCCCCCCCCGCCCCCTATTTTTAAACTTTGACTTTATTTATTGTGTGTGGGGTACTGGAGATTGAACCCAGAGGCCCTTTACCACTGAACCACACTCTCACCCCCTTTTTACTTTATTTTTAGACAAGGTCTTGCTAAATTGCCCAGGCTAGTCTAGAACTTGCAATCCTCCTGAGTTGCTGGGATGACAAGCATGTGCCACCACTTTGACTTTAGATGACATACATTTCTGTAGACTTGAAGATTATTGCAACTCTATTTCATCTTCGTATACTTGGCCTTCATGATTTGTCACCATCAGCTTCTTGTCACTGCCTTCCACTCCCCTGCCAGGTTCTTTAGGATCTCTTGAAAATTATTCCTGAGAAAGGCCAATCTAATTAGCCAAGGAGGTCACCAAGTTATAAAATGCTATCTAGACTAAATGCCAGCTTTATCCTTTCTTGTTAAGCCAAGATATTTACAGAGGTGTAGATATATACTGTGGAATTTTGCAGTGTTTTGTTTTTTGTGCCTCTCTTGTTTAAAAATGGTTCTATTGTCATTGGCAGTGTGATGAATACAAAAAAATCAACTGAACTACTAGTTTAAAATTTATAGGCAAGACTAAACTTTTCTTTCAAGGTGATAGTACTCCAAGTTCCTAATTTCTTATGCATTTAGGTTTTAGTCAATAATATAATCACAGCTCTGCATTAGTGTTAGTGACGTAAAGGGCTGATTCAGCTGCTACACACATTTAAGAAAGCCAGGATTTTAAAAAAAGGCTAAACATGTTGTTCCTTCTTGAAAATGCAGAGAACATCTTCCTGTATATTTTATAGTGACAAAATCCAAGCATAATAACTGAGAATCAAGCTCTTAATTTTCTTGTGGAAAAAAAGCAGGGAGTGCCTTTTTAACTGCAGTTTTAGTTACCCATGTTTAGTTTTTAAACATCCTTTGGTGATCTTTAGAATATATCAAAAACCTTTTAGAGATCAATGTCATGGATAATAATATGTTTTTAGTATAAGCTACTTAATGCTGTGAATCAAAAGATACCACTTGAGAAGGGTAGATTTACTTTTTTCATTATAAGAATAATTATGATGATGAGATAATGGTTTCCTTGAATCTTTTGAGAGTATGGTACTTGGGAAAAGTCTTATTTGAAAACAAGGCACTCAATTTAAGAATTTGGGTGAAAGTTGGGCATGGTGGCCCAGACCTGTAATCCCAGTGGCTCTGGAGGCTGTCTCAAAAAATAAAAAGGGCTGGGGATGTGGCTCAGTGGTTAAGCGCCTTTGAGTTCAATCCCTGGTACCAAAACACATGCTCCCCAAATCCTCAAAACTTAAATTAATTTTAATAAATGTAGTTTACTTATATCAGTTAAAACAATGCCTCAAATGTGAAAACTGTTTGAGTCCACTGTACTTCTGAATTACTAAATTTTGATGACTCATTAACTTATTTTTCTAAAACATGAATTAGCCAGTTGTACTTCCTGTTTATTGTACTCTTAAGAAATAAAAGCAATATATTTAATTCGATCAACTAATGGCAGTTTTCTCTGGGTGGTAGAAACATGGATGTATTTTTCTATTTTTCATCTTTACAAGCAGTCTAAAATGGATGTTACTTTTATATTAGAAAATGTGTTGAAATACTATTTTTTTTTTTGTACCAGGGATTGAACTGAGGGGCACTCGACAACAGAGCCACATCCCCAGCCCTATCTTTGTATTTTATTTAGAGACAGGGGCTCACTGAGTTGCTTAGCACTTCGCATTTTGCTTGCGATTCACCTGAGCCTCCCCAGCCGATGGGATTACAGATGTGTGCCAGGGCACCCAGCTGAAATGCTATTTTGATTAATAAATAATTATATCTTTAATGAAGATTTACCAACAGGAAGGCTGTGTTCCTTGGGTATTAAGAGGCCCAAACCCATAGGAGTTTGTGTCTATTTAATGTTTAATATTTTAATAACGTCGCTGAAGTCATCTGGTTGGTTGCTTTTACTTTCCTTCTAATGACTTCATCTATTTTGTTTCAATTCTTATGCTCTCCAGATTTCTATCAAATATCCCTTTGTTCTCTCTGCTTTGTTCTTTGCTTGCTAATATTATTGCAAAAGACTCAGCTGGTTCCTGCCTCTAGTTTAGTGGACCTTTATTTATTTATAAGCCGTGCTGAGAAAAACCCAGAGCCTCACACATGCTAGGCAAGCCACAACAACCCCAGCCCTTCTGCCTCTAGTTTTAATGCATCCTAGTTCCCTTCCCTACAGCAGCTATTAGGGGTAGTATAATTTACTTTTCTGAAGATTGACCAATACGTTGTACCATTTCTCAAAAATCTTGGTTGGTTTCTCCTTATCTGGGATACAATATAAACTCCTTAACCACCTAGGAGGATTTTCGTCATCTAACCCCTAGCTTTCCAGTGTTATCTTCCTACCTTGCTTTACTTCTGTAGCTGTTGGCTAAAACTTTGTTTGGCATTCCCCTATTGCCATAGCCACTTTTTCATTCTTCCTGCCAAGATTCTGCTTGAATATATCGTGAAACTTTCTTCATTCTCCCTACATGCTTCTTTTTGAGGTTCCAATAGCATCTTATTTAAGCAGTTAATTGCTTTAATTATAATAGGCCTATCTTCTCCATTTTACAGTGTACAAACGTATTCCTCTAAGTAGTTCCCAGTCCTCCTTCATTTTTCAAATGCCTAAGATCCTATCCAAGTTCTTTGATTCCGTCTGTGGCCATCTGGGGAAGTTTTATTTTTATTTGACTTAAATTTTCTTTTATATTCAATGTGGTGTAAAATATGGCTAAAAAGATCACTTAATAAAATTTTGTTGTCATTTAATTTGAATAATTCCTTCTTCTACCCATAGAAAAAATAATATTCCCTGAGTGTAAGGTTTTCTAAGGTTCATGGACTCTTGGCTTCAGGAAGTCCAGAAACCTACTGACATGGAATGTAAAATGTTGATTAGACCCATCCTATGGCTCTGGTGGTGTAGGGACATTATTTTCAGCAGACTCTAAAAATCAGTGTGCCTTTCCCAGTGTTTACTACAGACCATTTGGATCAGAATCTTGTACAGTGCCTGTTAAAATTAAGAAATTCCTGGACCTCACACTAGGCCTGCTGAATCAAGAATGTGAGATAGGGCATAAGAATCTGTATTTTATTTTGGGGTACTGGAGATTTAACCCAGGGGAGCTTTACCAGTGAGCTAAATTCCCAGCTCTTCTTAATTTTTTGGTTCGATGGGGTCTCTTGCCAAGTTGCTGATGCTGGCCTCAAACTTGAGATCCTTCTGTCTCAGCCTCCTAGGTTGCTGGCATTACAGGTGTGCTCCATCATGCCTGTCCTTAGAAACCTGCATTTTAAATTTACCAACTGATTCTTGGGCATTCTAAATTAGATTATGGTAGACTCAAGGAGAAATTAACTCAAAGTAGTTTTTAAAAAATGGATTAATAGTAACTAATTACATATTACCTTCCAAGTGCTTTTCTAAATATGTTATATGGATTAACTACTTAAATGAACATAAAGATCATGTTATTCAGAGTGAGGAAATGGCAGAGAGATTAATAAGTACATCAAAGACACATGACAAACGATGAAACTAGAGAAGCAAAAGTGCGAACTCAGTCTGACTCCAGAGAACAAGCTTCTAATTGCTACCCTACCTGTGTCTTTCTAAAGGCAAAACATTTTACTAGTTTCTGTCAGTTTTTGTTTCATAGTTTAACAAATGTTGATTCTTATATTTACTGTTATTGAAAGCTTCACTTTTTCAAGGATAGCTTAAAGAATCAAGAAAATATATCACCTGGAAAACAAAGCTAAAGTAACAACAACAAATGGGGATGAGTATCTGAAAAAATTATATAATTTATACCAGAAAAAAATCAGCTTTCATGATTTAAAATTTTAATTAAATCCTGCGTTTGGGGGGGATCATCTATTCAATGTTCATCATTGTGATCCCTGACATGTATACTGTTTCATCTTTCCTAAATTGGTATTGGGCATTGAACCCTAGGGCACTTGCCTTCTACTGAGCTATATCTCCTATCCTTTTTTAAAGAATTTTCAATGACAGTTCCCAAGGCTATTGTCAAACTTGGAAACCTCCTGCCTCAACCTCCCAAATTGCCCAGCTGTAAGCTAATTTTAGCCTTAAGATTACAAAAGGTAACTTTCTAGTTCTCCAAACATTACTATTAGGTAGTTTTTAGGTTAATAAAATTTATTTCTATACAAAAGGAGCATGCTTATTTAACTTCTTATAAAGAATATTGTTAAGAAACCAGTTTAGAAAAAACTAGTCCAAAACCAATCAGCTGGTTAACAATAGAGTAAGGTGCTGGATCACTAATTTGACATTTTTGTCTAATATTTCCCATAGCTGTCCGTATTTTAACATGCTATCATAAAACCAGGTTGTGGGCTGAGAATGTGGCTCAGTGGTAGTGTTTGCCTAGAATGCATGAGTCCCAGGATTCAACCCCAGTACCACCCCAACCAACCAAACAGGTTGTGCTTTATATTGACACTCATTACTGTGAAAAATGACCACCACACTGTAGCAATTTATTATTCATACCTCAGAATAGTACTCAAGTCAGGGATGCTGGTCCCTGAAATCTCAGCGACAGCTAAGACAAGAGGTTTGCAAGTTCAAGGCCAGCCTCAGTGCAAAAGTGCTGGGGATGAAGCTCAGTGGTAAAGCACTGCTGGGTTCAAGCCCCTATACTGGAAAAATGAAAACAGAATAGTCCTCAGCACTTCTCAGTGTTGTTGTTTTTTTTAATTTTTAAAAAATTTTTTAGTTGTAGTTGGACACAACACTTTTGTTTTATTTATTTTTATGTGGTGCTGAGAATTGAACCCAAGGCCTCACACAGGCTAGGTGAGGGCTCTACCGCTAAGCCACAGCCCCACCCCCATTTCAGTGTTCTTTAAATGTATTTTTTTTTTTTTTTTAAATATTGGGGATTGAACCCAGGGTCACTACATCCTAAAACCCATTTTTAAATTTTTGAGACAGGGTCTCACTAAGTTGCTCAGGGTCTTGCTATGTTAGTGAGGCTGTCTTTGGATTTGTGATCCTCCTGCCTGGCTACTTTAAATGTTAAAAATTCTGGAGATGTAAATACTAAACCCAGCAATTACATTTTGTGTTTATAATATAGGATACATAGCACCATCTACATCCTGTCTATTCCAGAATGAATTATTTATAAAGTGTTGTTAAATGTCAGGTTTAATTTTTTCCACTTTCCTAAATCAGAGATTTTTATTCCTTTAAAAACATTTTGTTCTTAACCATTCTTTCAGTCTTTCAACTTCATGTCCTTTTTTTGGCCCTGTCCCAGATTTTCTAAATCTAGTATTCCTTACACAATACTCCCCTCATTTCTCCCAAAACTTCAGGTGTTAACTTTTTTACTGAGAAGCTAACACTTTTTGTGTGATTACTATGTAATAGATATTGTTCTAAGTGCTTGACATAATTAATCCTCATAATAACCTCCACAAAATAAGTACTGTTATTACTCAGATTTTAGATGGAAAAAACTGAGGAACAGATACCAACTAACTTACCCAAAAAGTCACAGGTACTAGTGATGGAGCTGGCTTAGGAATTTGAGTAGTCTTAACTATAGTCTGCCCTTACTATTCATCTGAGTTCAGTTAACTCAAAATTCTCCTGGTGGCTGGGGATGTAGCTCAGTTGATATACGTTAGACAAACTATACAGACAGCCTAGTCTGGACCAGTCTACAAAAAAAAAAAAAAAAAAAAAAACCCAACAAGAAACTACAAAAATCTCCCTGGTGAGTTAACTCCAAACCTGTATGCCCGTGTTTTCTACTTTAGCAGAAAAGAAGTATTGGATTAGGCTTTGAAGTCAGAAAGGCTGGGTTGAAACCCTGTGACTGTGTAACCTTGAGAAAATTAATATTCCTCATCTCCAAATGTGAATAATACAATTTATCACATCAGACTGTTGAGGAGTAGGGAAATAAGTACAAATAAGGTGTTCAGAAAAGTACCTTAGTCAGTAGTAAGTGTTACGGTTATTTTTAACTTATCTCATTATAAGACAAATAAGAAAATAAACTGGCATGTTACCCTGAGGAAGCAGCTGTAAACCAGAGGTTGAGAACAAATGCTCAGCTTAAGTTGGTTTGGGTTCACATCGGTATCCTTTAGAAAGCTGACTTAGAATTTCAGCATATTCATCTGTGATACTGAGAGAATAGTACTACTTAAGGATTAGATGAGGTGATACACAACTGTTACTTGGCAAGTGTTTACTATAGATCCACGCTACATCCCTAACATAATGTTTAATGAATAAACAGTGGCAGTGATAATGCTTTTTTGTGCTTCCCTTCAATATATTCTCATTTTCTTCCCAGGTATCATCCTGAGTATTTTTAGGTGCACTAACAATATTTTTCAATTATGAAGATCAGAATAACTATAAATAAAATTGTAACTTTTTTGCCACTTAAAGCCATCACTTACCTACTAGCAATCATAACAAATTTTCAGTAAAGGGAATATGAATATTAACAGCAACCACTGTACATTACCACCACAAAAAAAGGGGGAAAATGGAACTTTTGCCTTATTTACCACATGAAAGACTACTAGAAAGTATTCACAAATTGCTATAATTTAGGTATATCTTTTTCTACTTTTAGCTAAAATTCTTTATTCCCATGCTTTTACCACAGAATGTGCAAAATTCAGTTTAACCTTAAACCCACATATTAATAAGAATCCTACTCAAGAACTGTAGATGGGTAAAGGAAATATACACCAGAACTATTTTATAGGTTATGTTACAAATAAGTTGTGTGAAAAGTTACATAAATAAGTTTCAGTAAAGTTCCACAATCAGCTGGGAAATTTTCTTAGGCTAATACCTGACAAAATATTGGAGAACTTTTTTCAACAATATCTTTCCCCAAGCATCTTCATACTGCTCCCTCAGTTCCTTAGTAAGACTTTAATGTAAATCAAACAGCATATAAATTAATCAATAACTCAGGCAAAATATCCCTGTTGACAAACATTTTTGAAAGATTATATGGTATACATAAATACAATCACTTCAGTTAAAACAAAAATTTATTGATCTAAAATTACTACCAAAAACCTTATGTAAGTTCAGGAAAAACTTTACTTAAGCTTAATGCTCTTTTTAACTCCTGCGCGAATGCCAGATAATTCACCACTATAGCGTTGCTCTTCTTTACGAACTTCTCGAACCTGGCCTCTTCTTCGAATTTTGGCTCTTCTGAACTTCTCCCTATGTTTCACTCTGGGGTTGCGATCAATTTTCTTTCTTCTAGGTGTAAGTCCCCTATTTTTGGCAATCTGGTAGGTAATGGCTCTCTTTACATTTTGATCTTCCAGAGCCTGTTCTTCAATGCTATTTTCTTCTATCTTTCTCTTCAACTTTTGCCTGTCATCCATTTCTTTGTAGAATTTCAGTGCATTTTCTTCATCAGTATCAGAACCATCAGAGAGATCTATAGCTGAAGCAGCAGAAGCCTCTGAAACAGACTTTGGCTTGGCCTTGGTGAATTTTGCTTTTGCATTCAGTTCTTTCTTTAAAGCATCACCTTTGAGTAGATGACGAATTTCAGAGGACAGCCTCTGATCCACAACTGACAGTTTGTTGATTAGATTTCTGTAGGTGACAAGCCTTTCTATGACAGGATGTCCATGTGCAGGGGCTCTTCTAGCTTTTAGGATCAAATAAAAACTGATGTTGGAACAATAGTTCAGGTAGAGGTTATACTTGATTCTCAGATATTTGCTTCCTTTTCCGGGTGGAATAATCCGTTGTTCCACCAACTGTAACAATGGCTCCAGCTCATCCTTCATTTCTGTCAACTTGACTTTCAGGTCTTCTATTAGTTCCAAGAGCTCTGGTGATTCCTTTCGCAACATCTTCAGCTTCTCTTTCACTGAAACTTTAGCCAAATCTTTCACGACCCGTGTCTCAGCCTCATCTACCTGAGGCACTGGTTTTGCAAAGGCCTCCACCCAGGCAACTCCAAAATCATCCTCTTGTAGGGCCTGGGCTAGACGCCGCTGAATTACCTTTGCCTCCTCCTCCTCCTCTCTTTCCTCTTCCTCTACTTCTTGTTGACTCTGCCGACCCCGGGATTTGGAACCATAGTCTGTGTCATAGTATAGTTTTTTCCTCTGACCCCACGACAAACTGGGATCCACGGAAGCCTCATTTTCACTCTGCACGGAGCTTCCACTACCATCACCATCATCATCATCATCATCACCATCATCATCATCACCATCGTCATCATCATTTTCCTCATCCCCCTCACTCTCTCCATCTTCGTCGTCAGTGTCTAAGGCCAGCACCTCCTCCTCATCATCACCGTCCTCCTCATCCCCACTCTCAACCTCGCTCCAGCGCTTGGCCAGGGCTGCCCCAGATCGTGCCTCATGAAAATCATCTACCTGATCCTGGTAGTAGCTGGAGTCTCCAGGTGAGGGTGGCGATCCTAAATCTTCATTTTCATACGCGGTGGTGCCACTTGCCTTGGCTTGCACAGCTGCCCATTTGGACGCTCCCCGCCGCCGGGATCTCCCAACCATGGCTCTCCCTCGGCTTAACGTTCTGCAGCGACACCGGGATTTCGGCCACTCTGGCCTCGGCACACGAGCCACACGTTCTAGCAGCAAGCAGCTTTAAACCGCCGCGGGCCTCTTACCACGCGACTTTACGAACGTCCAGATCGGCTGCTGGAGTTCTCACTTCCTTCCGGTCCCAGGATGCTCTCCGCGTGGCGTGTCAACTAGGACTTCCGGTCTGTCCAGTAAGCCTAGTCACATTGATAGCACTTTCCTTTTCGCGGTGTCCTCTTAATGCCAGTTGATTCCGGCGAATTAAAATCTTTCCGTGTAGGAACAACATGTTGAGGAAATTCCGTTCCGCAGAGCCCTTTCCGGAGATTTCCGTACTTTCTCTCTCAAGCCTGGGCGTGGCTGGGGAGGGAGGGTTCTGAATCGTGACAGCTCCATGAGGCGAGTTCGCACGGCCAGTAAAGGGCGCTGTTCTCCCACGTCCAGGACCGGCGTATTCCTGAGCACCACAGCCTGAGGCAGCGGCGCCAAAGGGCTACTGAATCCTCATGGCCGTGTCGCCGCGAGAGCGAAGGCTGGTGATCTCCTCTGGGCTGAGCTCATCTTGCGTCTCCCTGCCCGCAGGTCTCACTGCCCCACTCCCTAAGGATTTGAAAATCCTAGGTGACCTAAGGGGTGACGGTGGGAGTCAAGCACCGCTATAGGGCTTAACTCTTCCTGAGGAACTCCGGTGGGTTCCCGGGGTCTATTCTTTTATTTAGGGGAAAAGGCATTTCCTTGAGCTGGAAAAACATGAACATGGTCGTCCGAGATGCTTGGGAAATCATATTCTAACCTTCAGGGGCAGACTGTATTTATTAAAGAATAGATCCCTTATTGTTTAGAGTGGAATTGTAACATTTAGTGAAAGTGCATAGAGTGAGGCTTTTTCAACGTAAAGCGTCAAAGGCATGCCGGCCAGCATATCTAGCAATGAAAAAACAGTGGTGACTAAAGCAGATGTTGTTCCCGCTCTTGGGGTCTGGTAGGGGACTCACATTCATCGACGAATCATAGAGAACATTATGATTGGGGTATGTACTGTGAATACATAAGCACACATTCCTGTGTTAGCCAGAGTTCAACACTAAAAACTCAATATAGTGTTTATGTCCCTGTACTTACCAGCCACATTTAAAAGGATTTGACATTTGTGCCCAAATTGGGGGAATTTTAGCTATATTCGCCTTTTTGATCTCTTCTTCAGTTGTTTTTCTCTCAAGTTCCTCAATAGCACTGGGTGGATCTCTATGATTAGATTTCAATGCTAGTTCAATGCTTGGCACAAAATAGGTTTTCAGTTAACAAGTAAGTATTAAAATAACAGTATTTGATTACCTATTTTAGGTGCTATATAAAGCTGAGTGAATGAATGATAAGTGCACACAACTATAAACATGTCTAAAGGAGATAACCTGAGCTAGAACGGATTCAGGAATGATTAATTTTTTTTAAGAGAGAGGGAGGGGGGAGAGAGAGAATTTTAATATTTATTTTTTAGTTATCGGCGGACGCAACATCTTTTTTTGTATGTGGTGCTGAGGATCGAAATGGGCCGCACCATGCCAGGCGAGCACGCTACCGCTTGAGCCACATCCCCAGCCCTGGAATGATTAATTTTGACTTTAATTTTATACATGTGGAAACAGAGTCTTGGCAAGAATACATAAGGAAATCCAACACAGAAACCAGAGACAGATCCTACACCAGACTTTCCTTTGCCTCTTTACATAAGTGAGTGAAAGTGTAGGTAAGTCTATGTTCTTTTCCAGAGGGTAGATTTTGCTGGTGGATGATAAAACCCCAGGAGCACAGATTAAAGTATTTTGAAGAAGGTGATAATAAGGGAAGAAATAGTCAAAATGGTCTTCAGAAGTATTGTCAGGGCTAGAGATACAAAAGAATTGCCTTGCAATTTAATGTTTAAGTTTACAGACATTGCATATGATGGGTTCAAAATTAATAATACCTTCACATGTTTTGGAAGCTGAACTTCTGGTGACATACTATTTCTTTGCAGAAAGTATAGTGTCATTAGAAAAACAATACAAAATTTTAGAAAAGGGACATTTAGAATTAATGTTTTAAAATTGCTTAATGGTGTCTTCAGCATTCTTAAAACTGTATAAGATTTTACAAAATACAGTTTAATGAATAGAAAATGTGAATAGAAATGTACATGACATACTTTTAAAAATTTCTTTTGGCAGTGGGATAGAACTCAGGGCACTTTACCATGGAGTTACATCCCCAACCCTTATTTTTTTTTTAAATTTATTTTGAAACAGGGTCTGGCTAAGTTAATGAGGTTGGCTTCAAACTTGTTATCCTTCTGTGTCAGTCTCCAGAGCTGCTGGGATTACTGGTGCATGCCACCATGTTGGGCTATGAAGTTAATTTTTGAATGTTAAGTTTTAATTTTTATCATTCAGCATATATTAACTACTTACTATTTGTAGCACAATATATTACTGTAGTATGTCCAAAACCAAATTAGTTACAGAGCATTTAATGAAGTAGAAAGAAGACATGGCCTCAAAGAGCACCCCAAGTGTGGTTGGTTTCAATCCCCAGTACTAAAACAAGGTAGAAACGAAAACACATATACAGCCAGGCATGATGAAGCATGCCTGTAATCCCAGTGGCTGGGGAGGCTGAGGCAGGAGAGTTGCAAATTTAAAACCAGACACAGTAATTTACCGAGGCCCTAAGCAACTTAGGGAGACCCTGTCTCAAAATAAAAAATAAAAAGGGATGGGGATGTGGCTCAGTTGTTTAGTGCTCCTGGGTTCAATCTCCAGTACCAAAAAACAAACTATCACAAAAAAATCCCAATAACAAACATATACAGATTACTAAAATAGGGCAGGGTGTGTCTTAAACCCAATGCTATAAGAAACTTCTAGGTTGTTACTTAGGGAATATTGCTTAAAGAATGTTGCATCTAAACTAGGATTATAATTATATACTTGCTCTAAATATGTAAATTTTTCTTATACCTAAATATTATTTTATTTAGTCACATAAAAGAAATACCAATTGCTCTGTTCATTTTTATGCAAATTATTTAAGAATGTATAGTCATATTTGGATCAGAATACACATATTATTATATATAAGTTGGAAACTATTTTGAACATTTTAAATGGGAATGATCATATTGCTCTAATATTATTTAGTTAGTTTACACTAAGTTTTATATTTCCTATCTAAATAACAGAGTTTCAATATTTAATGAATGTTCAGAAAGTGTTATATTCTAATAGTCTTACTTTTAATAAAGAATAGCTTAGAAATCAGTTCTTCAGTTCTAGCAGTTCTGTTGTACTTTTCCTAAGTCTAATATGAGAATTATTGAACACTTAGGTAAAGAATTTTTGTTGTTGAAAATTTGTATTTTTGAATAGATGGGTTTATGGCTTTATGATATAAGCCTATGACAATTAAAAAGAAAAACACTGAGTCTCCATAGAAAATGAATAAATACTGATTAACATTTGACAGTTAGCTCTTATATGTGTGTGTGTGTGTGTGTGTGTGTGTGTGTATATAATGTTTTTTGTTTTTTTTTTTGGTACTGGGATTGAATTCAGGGTCACTTGACTACTCAGCCACATCCCTAGTCCTATTTTGTATTTTATTTAGAGATAGGGTCTCACTGAGTTGCTTAGTGCCTTGCCATTGCTGAGGGTAGCTTTGAATTCACAATCTTCCTGTCTCAGCCTCTGAGCTGCTGGGATTACAGGCATGCACCATTGAGCCTAATTTAGCTATTATATTTGTGGCATCTACAATTTGTCATTAACTTGAATGATTATTTTTATGATGTGTGACTCAGGAGTTAGCAATAATGGAGACCAACAAATTTCCTTTTTGTCTTACTCTAAGCCATTTAAGGTATTGTCTTATTGTGAAAGATAGGATTCTATGAATTACACATAATGTGATACTTGGGTACTTCCCTAAGGACATGTATCCTGGGTGTTGAAAGCATTCCACCAGATTTGTTTAAATTGATCTGTATTTCTTCCTGGACTATTGAAACAATAATATTGTTAGCTAACATTAAGAGTAGTTATAACATGCGAAGTTCTGTCATAAAGTCTTTATAGTTAACCTGTGGAAGAAGTACTATTATAATCTCTAATTTGTACCTGAAGAAATGGAGGCACATAGAACTTAAATGATGTGGTGACACTGGTTAAGTGGTAGAAGTAGATTTGAACCCACACAGTACCAGGCATGGTAGTAGGAGAATAGTAAGTTCATGCCCAGCCTCAGCAACTTAGTGAGGACCTGTCTTAAAAATAGAGACCTTCAGTGATACACAAAATTATAAGAGGTTATGAGGGGCAAGGGGGTGGGGGGAAAAAAAGGGGAGAGAATTGAACAACAGCAGAGGAGGTAGAGAGGGAAGATGGGAGGGGAGGGGGGATAGTAGGGGATAGGAAAGGTAGCAGAATACAACAGTCACTAATATGCCATTATGTAAAAATGTGAGTATGTAACAGAAGTGAGTCTGTATTATGTATTTGGGGAGTTCAAAACCCAATTGAGTCGAATGTATGAAAGATGATATGTCTTGAGCTCTGTAATGTTTTGAACAATCAATAAAAAAAATAATAATAATAAAAATAAAAAAGTACTGGAGATATAGCTTATTAGTAAAAGTGCCATTGCTTTAAATCTCCAGTACTAAAACAAACACACTAGTATTAGCTCTAGAATCCATGCTCTTCTATAATTACTGTTCTGTATTGGCTTTCAAATATTCCCTTATTAGGTCTCCTAATTTTTAGTGTCTGTGCTATATTTGATTCAGTATTTTCCTAGTATCAGTATCAGAAGTTCCAGTATTTTCCATTTCTGTCAACTCCATACCCTTGTTCAAAAACATTCAGTAACTCTCATTTCATATCAAGATAAAATTCACAGCAAACATGGCCTTCCTAAAATCTTGTCCCACAACATCCTTTTCATCCATACCTTTCATTAATTCCCTAAGAAAACCTTTCATACTAACCTAACTACTCTACTTCTCTACTCTCCAAACATTGTAATTTACTTCTTTATCACTTTATTCATTTTTTGACATTTAGTAGTGATCTGTGTCAGATATTTATAAATTATTACAGATAATGTTTTGGTTTAGAATTCTCATTCATGTCTATTTATAAGGGGGTCTTTATTAGAATGTTTGAAAAGTTTTTTTTTTTTTGATGGTAGGAATTTGGAGATAATCTGGATGACCATCCCTGGAAGAGTAGTTCAGTAAAATGTCAAAGATGAACAATATGGATTTTAGGAGCACAGGATGACCATGGTTTTGATTTGCCCTGGACAGCCCTTTAAAACTGTTATTCCAGTGTAATTATTGAGAGCACCTTTTACTTTTATGGTTCAGATGATAAATTTTATGGTCATTTACCATAAAAGTAACATACAATTTTATGGTCATTTTACTATCCTACTTATGGTCTTAACCACTCAGTAATTGGAAGCAGTGGGTTGTATATCCACATGGCAATATAAATGTGCTAAGGGCAAAAAATAAAAAATAGTATGTTATATGTAATAGGATGCCATTCACATAAAATAAACATGCAACACTATAATAATATGCATTTTATGATAACATATACAAAGTAATATAAACACAAAAGAACAATTGCTTAAGGAGGGGCAAAGAATGGTATGAGGAGTGAATTATCAGAAGGAATCGAAGAGGAACATTTCATGGACCAGTAATGATAATGTGTCAGCAGCTGTAGAGCATCGTTCACTGTATGTGAGGTTCAATTAAAAAAAAACAACAACAACAATGAGCAGGGGTTGTGGTAGTGGCTCAACAGTAGAGTGCCTGCCTAGCATGTGCAAGGTCCTGGGTTCAATCCTCAGCGTCACATGAAAATAAATAAATAAAATAAAAAGGTATTGTGTCCAACTACAACTAAAAAGTATTTTTTAAAAACCAAAAAAAAAAAAAAAACCCCAAAATAACGAGCAAACAAAAAGTTTAACTGTATCAATCCCTAACTTAAAAGTCTTTCACAAAGTTCCCAGAGTTTATAGGAAGAAGCTCATGAGCCTTATGGCCTGACTCCTGTGTAGGAGTATATTTATGTATAAACATAAAAAAATGGACAAATCAGGGAACAGCCTGTGCTCTTGCCTGGCATGTGTGAGGCACTGGGTTTAATTCTCAGCACTACGTATAAATAAATAAAATAAAGGTCTATCAACAACCAAGAATTTTTTTTTTAAATGGACAAATTATCTAGGTATGGTAGCACTTGCCTATAATCCCAATTAAGTTGGGAGGCTAGGCAGGAGAATTGCAAATTAGAGGCCTGTCTCAGCAATTTAGTGAAGCTTTAGGCAATTGAATGTGACTGTTTCTCAAAGAATAAAAATAGCTGGGATGTAGCTCAGTGGTAAAGAGAGCTCTAAGTTCAATCCCTAATTTTAAAAAAAGACAAATTAATTTATAAATTTATGCCACTTCACTATTTGAATAGCTGTGTGTGGACAATTTTTACAGAAACTGGTTAAAAAATAGGTTCATTTGATTACTATGTATAGGTATAGTTAGGGTCTCAGTTGTGCATTACTATGCTTGAATTATGTTGTTCAGATGGACAGTAATTTTTTTTTTTTTACCTTGTGTCCATAGCCAAGTCCAGACTCAGAGTCCAAAGGTTATGATTTCCAAGATAGATGCTAGATTATATGATTCTTTCCTGGTGGGGATGGAGGAACAGTGGAGACTCAGCCCAGTCCAGGTAAATATGCCTCTGTATTCAATGTGGTGTATGTTTCTATACTATATAGCATTTCAAAGCAGTAAGTTAACAGTTCAGTGTCTTTTGAGATTCTATGGTTATCAGTACAAGTTTTTAAATTTTTAAGTTTCAAAGTAACATTTAAAAGTGAAATATTTGATATACAGTTCTTGTAAATTTAAGATAATAGTTGAATGCATATTTACTTTTTTAATATTTATTTTTTAGTTGTAGTTACACAAAATACCTTGTTTTATTTATTTATTTTTATGTGGTGCTGAGGATCGAACCCATGGCCTTATACGTGCTAAGCAAGCACTCTACTGCTGAGCCACAACCCTAGCTGCATATTTACTTTTTATCCCAGCATTATAGACTTATCTTAATGGTTGGGATGACTGAAGTTGTCAAAAAGAAATAGCTTTTTTTCCTTTGGAATATTTTATGAGATATTAATAATAAAAATAGTAGTTTGATATGAGAGTCATAATAGAAAAATGTATTTTTGGTGCTAATGGCTATTTATACAGAATATTCACAGGAACTTACTAAACTATTTCTTGGTACAAAAAAGGAAGAAGAATTATTTTTAGGCGTATGAAAGAAAATGGAAGAGATGAAGTATAGTTGCCATCTGCTTTCATTTCTGTCAGAAACCACTTACTCTGAAACCAGTATGTAATAGATTCTTTTTGCAAATTGGGGCTGTATCTATTTTAAGGTACAAAAGTTATTTGGAAATAAGATATGAAACTTCTACTGAAATATATGATAAACATTTGAACATTTATAAGCTTTTATGTAAAAATGACTTGGCTTGATATTCTTAATTACAAGATGAAGAATTTAATGAAATTGTGACATTGCATTTTCTTCTAAACTCTAATCCAATTAAAAACTCTGTAATCGGGGCTGGGGTTGTAGCTCAGTGGTAGAGTGCTCACCTAGTGTGTTCGAGGACCTGGTTTGATCCTTAGCACCACACAGAGGTGAATAGATAAAATAAAGATATTGTGTCCAACTACAACTAAAAAATAAATATTAAAAACCCTCTATAATCATTTTTTATATATTATTTTAATCATGAGGAAACTTATAGACACCATTATTTGTATATTAACTACTAATCCAATGAGAATTATATCTTTGATGATAAAGTTCTTAAGTAAAAAAGCTTTTCTTTAGTTACCCCTCATTCTTTATGGAATAAAGTCCTTACCTCTTAGCCTAACATTCAGGACCTGCTTTTATTTGCCTGCAACTATTTTTCCAGTTGCTCTCCTACTACTATTCTTCTTGAGGTCTGCATTCCAGCCAAACTAAAGTATTCATTGTTCTTTTTCTCATTTTCAGATTTCTTTCTCTTGGTCTTTTCTTTGCTTAGGCTGCCACCATCTTAATTCTTTTTTTTTTTTTTAAATATTTACTTTTTAGTTTTAGGTGGACACAATATCTTTATTTTACATTTACCTGGTGCTGGGGATTGAATTTCAGTGCCTCATGCATGCTAGGTGAGTGCTCTACCACTGAGCCACAACCCCAGCCCCACTATCTTAGTTCTTACATGGTCTGAAATCTCCACCTAAAATCATTATTATCTCCAGGCTGTCTTCTCTGATATACTTCCTTCCAATAACTTTTAATGGTCCCTTAACACTTCCTATGTTAGGCATGTTTAAACATTTTCTAGTGTTAAGACTAATATACTTGTTTTCTGCTAGATATATTACCATTCTTCTCTGTAAAACTTACAGTATCTAATATGGTTACTTACATGTAGTAAATACTGATCAATAACTGATCAAATAATGAGATAAATATTGAATTCTTAAATTTCAATAAGGTATTAGAGGTTATTAAAAAACAACTCAAGTATTTAATAAACTGTTTGCAGAAGTGATTTTGATCTGTATTTTTGATATTGAGAGATAAATTAGACTTTACCCTAAAAACAAAGGGGAACCATTGGAGGATTTTAAATGGGGAAAGATAGGAGAACTGATTAAAAGGTGAAAACTTATAGGTTGAAAGTTACTGTGAAACTATAAAAATCATCTAAGGATGAATTTTAATATCTAAACTAGGACCCTGAAAATAAGAATATGAGAAAATACATAGATTGTGGGATAATATTATAGGATTTAATATTTGATTAAGTATGAGGAATGGGAGTTAGAGTCACTCCCAGATTTTCTTGGAAAACTGAGTGGATGATGTATTCTCCACTGAGAGAAAGATTTTGGAGGAAAGAGTTTAGAAGCAAGTAGCAAATATGGAAAGTTAAATTTTGTACATGCTTCACAGGTGTCTGTGAAGATATTCAAGGGTCTAGATATATTTTAGACAATTGGATATATAAAGGTCTGAAGCCTGGGGAAAAAATCTGAACGACAGTGGGTGGGGAAGGGAGGGAGGGAGGGAGATATTTTACAGTTTTTCAAATTCAGTTGGAACATGAGACCATATTTGATATTTATCTAAAAACAAACAAGATAAGATTTTGGATTGTTTACAGAAGTGACTTCTTGCACATATGAACTATCACACCAAGAGTTATATACTTGCCACTATAGTTATAGGACTATGTTTCTTTTTGTTAGTTTTCAGTAATAACTCTAACAAAATACCTAGGATAATCAACTTAAAAAAGAAAAGGTTTTCTTGAATTCCAGTTTCAGAGGTTCTAGTCCATAATAAAATTGGCTCCATTGCCTTTGGGCCTATGGTGTGGCAGCATATCATGGTGGGGAGTACATAGACAGTGCCTGGCTGCTTACCTTATAGAGGCCAGGAGCTATAGATAGATAGATAGATAGATAGAGAAATAGATAGATAGAATATGACTAAAACAAGCACATGAGCATGCACCCACTAGACTCAACTCTTAAAAGATATACCACTTCCCAATAGCACTGCAGGCTGGGTACCACACCTTTAACATGCCTTTGGGGGACATTGATTCAAACTATAGCAATCTCCAAGTGTCAAATTAAAAAGACTTGGATTAATAAATGATACGTAATTACCTATTCAAGTTTAAGAATTCTAACATTGTGAAATTAAATTTATGAAAAATTATTGACTAAAAATACATCTGAATAAAAATGAATAAAGCATTCATGTCTACTTAGTTCAAATTTTATTATCTCCAGAAGTTTTTTTAAAAAAATATGTTTAGTTGTTTTGTTTATTTAGTGTTTTTTTTTTTTTTTTTTTTTTTTTACATGGTGCTTGGGATCAAACCCAATGCCTCACATGTGCTAGGCAAACATTGTACCACTGAGCCACAACCCAGCCCACCTCCGGAAGTTTTAATAGTGTCTGGGCTTTCTTCAGTTGTTATCAGTAGTCAATAACATTTGACTATTTTTTCAGGCATTATTTATGTGCCAGGTTGTGCTCATTACTTTGAGTCCATTATCTTATTTCATTCTCACAACATACCTATGAGAAGGGTGCCATTAACATTTTCTTTTTACATATGAGGCTCAAGAATGTGAAGTTATTTGCCCAAGGTTATATAATTGGTGGTTAAAACCAAGTATATCTCACTCTAAGGTTGGTTTTCTGAACTTCTGAATTATATTATTACTAGTCTGTGTGTTGTCACCGATGAAAAACTTGTCAGGCCCATAGACAAATGTATTTCTGTTTCAGTGTGTACTGAAACAATTTGAACCCTCAGGTTTACTAAGATTATTCAAAGACATAGTATCATTTTTAACCAGTATAATGGTATAAAATAGGTGAATTAGGGAGCATCAGTCATGTTGCACCTTTCGTGTTCTGTTTTGGAGCCTGGGAAATCATGTTTGTAGTAGATATGGTCAGAGTATAGGCAAAAAAATCATAATGTGTAATCAGAGGTTATTATTCAGAGATTGGTTTGTTGTTCCTTCTAATTTGGGAATATTTAGTTCTTGCTTTTTGCCTCTGATTTTGATAAGATTGTTTATTTACTATAAATTACTTTATTTTCATCCAATGTATTTTTGTCTATCCTGATTGTCATATCAGAACATTACTTCATACTGTAATTACTAACTACTATAATTAATGTTCTAGTATATAACATTTAAGATAACAGTGAAGCCAGATACAGTGGCCCATGCCTGTAATCCCAGTGGCTCGGGAGGCTAGAAGGAAGATTTCGAGTTCAAAATCAACCTTATCAAAAGTGAGGTGGTAAGCAACTCAGTGAGACCCTGTCTCTAGATAAAATACAAAATAGGGCTGGGGATGTGGCTTTGTGATTGAGTGCTTCTTAGTTCAATCCCAGTATCCTCTCCCCACCTCCCCCTCAAAAAAATAACAGTGAATGCATGAAGTTTGTTTTCAGAGAAATGTAAATAATTAATAATATTCTGATATTATATTTGAAAACTTATTTTAAGTTGATAATGAATTAAACTGGGTGAAAGTATTAAATAATAAGGTGTACATTATAGTCATCTCTATAAAATTACTATTCCACAACCATATCATATAATAAGTATAGATTTGGGGCTGAGGATAAGCTCAGTGGAAGTGTGTTTGCCTAGTATGCATAAGGCCCTGGGTTCAATCCCCAGTACAACCTCAAAAAAAAAAAAAAGCAAACAAATAAAATAATAATGCCAAATGTACATCTAGATGAAATAAATTTTAGTTTTCCATAGCATACATCACTGTATTAAGTGACTAAGAGTAGGTATATATTAACATAAAATCTGGATGATATTGTAGTCTCTACTTGAACATATTCATCTTTTTTTTTTTTTTTGCCAGATTTTCACTCAACCTACTGTCTTAGCTTTGATATCACTTTCTCTGAGAGGAGTTGACCCTGTCTACCTGCCCCTACTTTCTACTTCTGTGGCACAACATACCACATTATCATGAAAATGTATTTATTATTGAGTAGACTGTATTTATTACAAAGTATACTGTATTTGCATCTGAAGGACATATATGTTTTATTTACTTGCGTCCCTGCCATGTAGAGTAAATGCCAATGTATACTTGTTCAATGAAATAATAAATTAGTGAAAAAACATTTGAATTAAGGGTCAGGAAAGCAGCCTTAGCCTCATGGGCCATATTGCACATTTGCCTTAATGGAAACTTTATTTTAGTTTGTGTTAAAGAGAAATTCTTTTAAGTAAAAATATGTGGTTGCCCCAACTATACAAGGAAATTATGAGTCAGAAAGATGGATGTATGTTTCCTGTTGATGTTGTAATAATTTATCACAAACTTGGTGGTTTAAAACAAATATTTTTTATTTCTTTGAGTAGGAATACTGAGTACATGTGTCTCTTAAGACATCAGTGGAGTTGAGGAAGCAGATTGAGGGGGAAGGAGGAAGAACAGGATAAGGGAAGAACAATAGAATGCATCTGATCTGACTTTCCTATGTACATGTATGAATATACCACAGTGAATCTCACTATTATATATATCCACAAGACACTAATTTTAAAAAAGCTAAGTAAATATCAGAAAGATCAGTAGAGAAAAGGGAATAGGGGGAGGGAAAAGGGAAAAGAAATGGGAAGTACTGGGGACATATATTCCATGCTTTTATATTTATGTCAAAATAAATCCTAATGTTATGTATAACTAAAAAGAACCAATAAAATACTTTAAGACAAAAGACATATCTTTATAGTTGCATCCAACATTTTGTAAATAATTGACCCAGTATTTTCCACCATAAATTTACAGTTTTTCCTTGTTATTAAGGAAGATGGATTTAGTAGGGCACCTACAAGCTAAATCACTACAAGGGATGTAAACACTGAATAGAACAGTTAAAACAAGAAAAATTTTATTTTATCATTTGTTTCCCTGATGAATATGTCTTTAAAGTTTGTGTGTGTGTGTGTGTGTGTGTGTGTGTGTGTGTGTGTGCCTCAACCATGCTAGGGCACAGTCTATCAACTGAACTATACCGGTAGTTCTATAGTTCCTTTTTGGTGTCTCTGCATTTCATTTTTTTGGGTGTCATTTGATACTGTTCTTTCTGATTATTTCTCTGAATCTAGAAAGCATTTATTTGGTATAGGAGAAAAATTAAATACATGTGAAAAAAGTAATAAAAATGTACAATAATATGCTAATCTGTATATAATGGTATATGGAGATATCAGATGAATTTATTAATTATGAAGAAATTAGAATAAAGGAATGAACTAAATGGGATTACATTAAGCAGGGACTTACTAGAATTAAAGATTTTTGATGAGAATTGGGTGGAAGAAAGATAAACTTATAATAAGGAAATTGACAGAATAAAAAGATTATGAAACAGGAATTAGCAAATCATATACACAGGAAAAAGAAAACAGACATTTGACTACAGTAGAAGCCTCTCCCCAAAATGGATTAGAAGTTTCCTTAAAGCAGAGAGGGATCAAACTGTTAAAGTTCATGAACTATTCATGTTTTCATTGTTTGAGGGGTTTCCTGAAAACCTTGCTTATTATTGTGCCTCTAGAGAAATGATCATGAAATCTAAACAGGTATTTTGAATTTTTGGAGTAAGCCATTTATAAAATTAAGACCTGTCTACAAGGTAGTGTGGTGGGGGAAATAGCTTTGTGTGATGGTCAAGCAACTGACGTGTAGTATCCCAAATAGCAGTTATGAAAAGCCACTGCAGGTGCAAGTTTATTTAAAAACAGACCACAGTGCAGGTGCAATTCTCCATATAAACATTTAACCACAAAATTTTGCCCTGAGTCTATGTGGAAAGCTGTTGGAAAAAAAGAATTAGCTTTTTTGTTTGTCTTAATTTTTTAATTTTTAAAGAATTTGGGATAAAGTTTCTTCATCCTGGTTTGAATTCTTTTTATATTTAGTTTTTTTCCTACTGATATCTATATATAAGTTTTACATGTGCTGTAATGGATAAAGGTCAATATTGTAATCTCTGCATGCAAGAACCAAAGTGTTTAGGGTTAAGAAAAAAGGCAATTAGAAGAAATTTCTCCACACAGTTGTGAAAAAATAGTCTTAATGGCTTTTGGTATTGCAGGAAGTAAAAAGGACTGGAATTTAGACCTTTACTTTATCTTTAGCTTTAAAATGACTAAGATTGATTTTAAAATTCAGAATAGATTCTTAATTTGTACAATTTAAATAGAAAAAGGTTATTCTACAAGTACATGTGTCATCTCCTATGCTTCCCCCATCCCTAAAAACACCCTGCTCCGTCTGTGGAGTTTTCTTCCTTGCTCCATGTCCATGTAGAAGGTAAAAATCACAGGTTGCCTGACACATTGGTTTCCATATTGGAGTGAAAACTGGAGTAGAGTCATTAGCCTAACCTACCCAGACTTCTGACTTAAAAGAGCTTTCTATATAATCAATTTGTATTGTTTTAAACCATTTAATCTGTGGTAATCTAAGCCAACATAGGCTCCTTCTCATTTGTTTTTCTTTTAGCCTTTAACAAATTTGGGAAGCTGTATTTTGGGGAAGAACCCTCTCAAATCAATTCCCCCATATATCTTTCTTGTGGGAGTGTCAATTAATTCTGGGTTTCTGAGGTGATGATGTGTTCCTACTTATAAAACTAAACATGAAATTTCTCTGTATCACACTGTAACTATTTCAGATATAAAATCTTTATGTCAAGTATACATTTTACAGTCTTTTAAAATTACTACTTTTTTATCCTACTCTGGAATCAATAGAGATTCTGGAGTCTATTCATGAAAATGCTAAGGAAATGAAATAATATAATTTTTAAAGATTCAGGATTGATGACTCTCATTTCATTTATCCTTTATGATAAACACCATGATGCTTTCAAATATATTTAGGGCTTTGTACACAAATATATATTTATTCTTTTGTGGCACTTTTGGAAACACTAAGAAGTTACTTCTAAAATCTAAAAGACTGTTAGATTACTTGGAATTTAGGGATTGACATTTAATTTTAGGTTTAAGGTAGACTTCACTTTTTTTCTGATTTTTTGGGGGGGAGTTGATTGGGCAATTCTCTTCATTACCAAAACTTTTTTTTTTGATTTCACATTCAAGGACAAATGAGAAATATGCATTATTACATTATATGCAGAACTTAATCCATTAAGAGGAAAATTGGCTACATCTTAGATTTGAAGCCAAGAAAGTCAATACAAATATCATCATCTTTTAAGTGTTTATGTGACAAAATGCCAGGATGCTCTATCTTTTATTTTAGAGAAAATTTTTAAGGGGAGAAATTAGATGATATTAAAGATAGAGGTTGAAGCAGAGACTTTTTAAAAATGATAAATGTTTATGCTGTTGTTATGGATGAAATAGGGAATATCAGTGTGTGGTAGTATGGATATATGAGTTAAATAAGAAATAAATTACTATACTAAAAAAATGTGCTTAGCTGGGTGTGGTGGTGCATGCCTGTAATCCCAGTGGCTTGGGAGGCTAAGGCAGAAGGATCAGGGTTCAAAGTCAGCCTCAGCAAAAGCGAGGTACTAAGTATTGAGACCCTTTCTCTAAATAAAATACAGAATAGGGCTAGGGATGTAGCTCAGTGGTTGAGTGTCCCTGAGTTCAATTTCCAGTACCAAAAAAAGGGGGGGCTTATTAATGGATTATTGTTAGCTTATATATAGGACTTTAGATGTATGCCATGGAAATCGATCTCAAGCATTACATTACTAATTTTCTTAATGACTTAAATGAGGATCTGATAGCATGTATGTCAAATTTGCAGATACTGCGAAGCTGAGAGAAATAACTAGTATGTGCAGTTTCAGAATCTGGATGAAAGAAGAATCTAATAAGTTATAATGTTGTGCTGAGGTTAGCAAGGTAAAATGTAGGGACCAATGCTAAATCTTATATCCAAATCCCAGATAAATATTTAAGTATTAAATGTCATTATTTATTTATTATTACTTATTATTTTTAATTGGTACATATTAATGATATAGAATAGAGGGTTTCATTGTGGCATATTCATTATGTGCATGGAACATAATTTGAGTAATTTTGCTCTGTGGTTTATCCTTGTATCTTTGCCTCCTTCCCCCTTTTCCTCTTCCTCTACCATAATGATTTTCCTTCTATTCTTTTGTCCCTCTAGCTTGCACATTTAAGACAAAAGATGGCTGGACGTGGTGGCACATGTATATGATCCCAGTAACTAAGGAGGCAGAGGCAAGAGAATTGTGAGTTCAAAGCCAGTTTTTTTAGCAGATTAGTGAGGTACTTAGCAACTCAGCGAGACCTTGTCTCTAAATAAAATATTAAAAAGGGACTGGGAATGAGGCTCAGTGGTTAAGCACCTCTGGGTTCAATCCCTGGTACCAAAAAAAAAAAATGAGTGGGCTGGGGCTGTGGCTCAGTGGTAGAGTGCTTGCCTACACATGCAAGGCCCTGAGTTCAATCCTCAGCACCACATAAAATTAAATGAATAAAATAAAGGTATTGTGTCCATCTACAATTAAAAAATAAGTATATAAAAAGAGAGAAAAGATGATAATTTTCTGAGTCTAGCTTATTTCATTTAATGATGCTTTGCAGTTTCATCCATTTTACTGCTAATGAAATAAATTCATTATTCTTTATGGCTGAATAAAACTCCATTGTGGATATATACCACATTATCTTTATCTTCTGTTGAAGGACACCTAGACTGATTTCATAATTTGGCTATAGTGAATTGTGCTGCAGTAAACATGGGTATACATGCGTCTTTAATTCTTTTGGATAAATACTGATGAATAATATAACAGGACCATAAGTAGTTAAATTTGTAGTTTTTGAGGAGCCTCTATACTGATTTTCATGGTGGCTCTATCAACTTATATTCCCACCAACAGTTCATAAGAGTTCCTTTTTCCCATACCATCACCAGCATTTATTGTTTTTGATATGCTTGTAGATTGCCATTGTGACTGGGCTCAGATTATAGGTTTGATTTGCATTTCCCTGATGGCTAGAGATGTTGAACATTTTTTCATATAATTTTTGGCTATTTGTACTTCCTTTGAGAAGTCCCTGTTCAATTCATCTGCCCATTTTTTTTGTGTGTTGAGATTTTTGAGTTCTTTATATATTCTGGATATTAATTCTCTGTTGGAAGAGTAGCTGGTAAAGATTCTCTCTCATTCTATTGGTTTTCTTGTTGCACTGTTTTTTTTCTTTGCTGTGCAAAAGCTTTTTAATTTGATGCCTTTCCCCTTATTGATTCTTGCTATTAATTTCCTGAGTTATAGAGTTCCTAGTCGGGAAGGCATTGCCTGTGTCTATATATTGAAGTGTTTTTCCTTTT
This sequence comes from Ictidomys tridecemlineatus, assembly GCF_052094955.1. Lineage (NCBI taxonomy): Eukaryota > Metazoa > Chordata > Mammalia > Rodentia > Sciuridae > Ictidomys > Ictidomys tridecemlineatus. The sequence continues at coordinate 53,137,083 of NC_135485.1, read as the reverse complement.
TTTCCCTAGCAGTTACAAAGTCTTTGGTTTTATATCTAGGTCTTTGAACTGTTTTAAGTTGATTTTTATACGGAGTGATAGGGATTTAATGTAATTCTATATAGGGATATTCAGTTTTCACAAAACCACTTGTTAAAAAGACTGTCTTTTCTTCAATGTATAATTTTGGCTTCTTTGTCAAGAATCAAGTTACTGTAGCTATGTGGACTTGTCTCTGTGTCTTTTAGTCTATTTTATATATCTACACGTGTTTTATGCCAATATCATACTATGGCTCTGTAATATAATTGAAATTGTGCATTGTGATGCCTCCAGCATTGCTCTTTTTGATCAGAATTGTTTTGGCTATTCTGCATCTTTTGCTCTTCCATATGTATTTTAGTATTGTTTTTTCTAGTTCTCTGAAGACTATCATTGGTATTTTGATGGGGAGTACATTGAATCTGTAGATTGCTTTTGGTAATATGGCCATTTTAACAATGTTAATTCTTTCTGTCTATGAACATGGAGGTCTATCGACCTTCTGGTATCTTCTTCTATTTCTTTTTTCAGCATGAGCATGGAAACTCTTTTTTTTAAAAGAGGTTTTTTGTTGATTATATACTTAATTGAAGCCAGTTGTATAACGTGACTACCAAAAAAAGAGACTTTATCATTTTAAAAGTAGCATTTATGAACAAATGTTTTAACTTTGCTATATTTTGTACTGGTAGGATAACACTTGACTATTGTATACCTATCTAGATACTACATTTTAAAAGGTACATTGACAATATGGTGCCTATCTAAAAAAGATATTAATATTTGTTAGAGGACGCAAACATAGATGGAACTTTCAATTCCTTATTAATATGTTCTCCATCCTTGATTCAATCAATATATTTTTTGATATTCCTTTACTTGTACTTGGAAACAGAAGTGAGCAACAAGACAATTCTATTTTTAAGGAACTTGCATTCTAATAAGATACTAAATAAGTTGAATTAGAATTTTGAATAATGATAAACACCATGAAAAGAATTTTAAATATACCATAAAAAAGATAAAATATGTAATACATCAGTGACTGGTGATTAGTTGGGATGATAACAATCAGAAAAGTTCTCTCCAAGGCAATGGCATTTGACTTGATATTTGAATAAGGAACCAGCTGTGCAAGGATATGGAAAGAGTACCAGGCAGAGGATCTAGAAAGCAGAAAGGTCCTGAGTAGAAGAAGATTGAGGAATGATCAGTGCAAGGGAGAGTTGTGGGAAATCAGGCAGGATAATGAATTTTAATTTCTTTTAAATGTAATGATGGCCTGGGGATGTGGCTCAAGTGGTATCGCACTCGCCTAGCATGCGTGAGGCACTGGGTTCGATTCTTAGCACCACATAAAAATAAAATAAAGATATTGTGTCCACCTAAAACTAAAAAATAAATATTAAAAAAATGTAATGAGAAGCCAGTGGATGATTTTAAGTCAGATATGATGTGATTTACCTTTTGAATAGGTCACTTTGCTTAGTGGATGATTTGTGAGGTTGAAAAATTGATGTAATTAATAGTTGAATAGTTTTAAATGTGAAACCATATTCTTCCCTATATTGATTCTAAATTACTACAATAAAATTTCCTTTGCTTTCTCTTGATGATATTTTAAGATTCCACAATTTTCCACTATTAAGAGTTTTATTTATTTGATATGATCCTACAACTACTATAAAATAAAGCCTATTTTAAAAGTCTACCTCAGTGTAAAAGCTTCTTCTCAAACTGACTTTTAACTCATGTCTCCAACCTTCAGTCCCAGATAACATGGAATAAGAAATAAGATTTACCCTCCCACCTGAAACAACTTAAAAGAATTGACAAAACTTATGAAATGGGTTTTAAGACATTGGATAACGAAAGGTGGAGATTTCTAAGACAGGAAAAAATTAAAAAGACCACTACTATTGCCCCAACTTACTGCCTTAGAGAAAGTTCCAAACCCTGGCATTTCTTCCAAATAATAATTTCACACAGACTTCTCCAGAAAATTGGAGGGAGGAAATACTTCTAAACTCATTATTTTGGGCCAACATTATTATAATAACAAAGCCATACAAAGATATTGCAAGAACATTTCCAATCAATATTCCTTATGATACAAAATTTTAGTAAGTCATATCCAGCAATTTATAAAAAGGCTATTACATCATGATTAAGTGACGTTTATATTCCAGGAATGAAAGGTCAGTTTAACATTTAAAAATCAATGTAGGGCTGGGGATATGGCTCAACTGGTAGTGCGCTAGCCTGGAGTGCGTGCGGCCCGGGTTCGATCTTCAGCACCACATACCAACAAAGATGTTGTGTCCGCCGAGAACTAAAAAATAAATATTAAAAATATAAAAAAAAGTTTAAAAAAAAATAAAAATCAATGTAATTCACCATATTAATAAACTATAAAAAGGAAGATCATATGGTTATTTTCATAAACAGAGAAAATAATATAAAATCCAATATCCATTTCTGACAAAAGCTTTCAGCAAATTAGGAATAGAAGGACACTTCCTCAACTTAATAAAGGGCATCCAAGAGAAACTTATCTTACTTAAAAATTGAATTCTGAACATATGAACTTTTTAAGAGCCTGATTGTGTTATAATTAACATACAATGAAAAGCACATATTTGAACTATATAATTTGATAAATTATGACATGTGTACACCCATGAATTTATTACCCTCATGGTAGTGAACATATCCATCATCCCCAAAGTTTGTTCATTTCCTTGTATTCCTCCATTCCTTCTCTCTGTTTCCCTACCTTCCCTGGCAACCTGCTTTCTGCCAATTGTAGATTTGCTTGTATTATTTTATATATAGTAGATACTATCTTTTCAAGTTTTTGTTTGGCTACTTTCACCCAGAATAATTATTTTGAGATTCATCTATGGATATGTTACAATTTGTTTATCCAGTTTGTTTCTAGACATTTAGATTGTTTCCAGCTTTAGCCTATTTCAAACAAAGTTAACATTTCTTCCAAGTGTTCTAACCTCCCCTGAACACCCCAAGTTAAAAAAATACTATAAATATTTTCATTCATACCTTAAGTAGCATCAGCATATATCCATTTCTGTATTCCTACATATCTGCAACCGTGTTCTCATGGCCATGAGACATGTTAAACTCTTTCAGGAATGCTTTCCTAAGCTTCATTGCAGGTGTTACCTACAGGTGAGTTTGTATTTTTTGCAACTCAACAAAAAGTTGCAGACTTGATGATGATGTTGATGTTTGTGATGATGATGTGCATCCTTTCATAGCACTTATGGTATGTTTCGATCTGTTCTAACTTCTTCATATGTAGTAATACATATGAACCCTCACAAAATCTATGAAGTATGTATTGTTATTTTCCTCTTTTACAGATAGGGGAACTCCGGTTAAGTGATTTTTCTAAGGGTTGTCCCATGTCACACAGCTAGAGAGTGGTCAAATTGGGAGATAAACCCAATTAGTCAGGCTCAAGGTCCTTTCTCTTAGCTACTATGCTATACAATGTCTCAATTTCCCCTTCTTTCAGCATTACTGATATCTCTGAGTGATTTTCTTAAACTCTTTTCTCACCTGATTTTGGAGAGGGAGTCTCTGTTTACAAAGCCAACAGCTTCTGATGAGACTTGCCTTTTTTCTCTCTAGTTTTCTAATGACAGGATGAGAGTATGGGAGTGCTGAGGTGGTGATTGATGGAAGTAAATTGAAGTTGAGTTCTATTGCTTCTTTCTATTCCTTCTTTTGGAGGGAGTGTCTGGCTCACTTTAGAATTTGGGGTACTTAGTCATTTTTATTTACTGTGTGTCTAGTCCCACCATGGGAAAAGGAAAAATTACTTTTTATTACAGAGGCTGTTATAGTAGTTTGGGACAGAGGATGATGGCTTAAACTCGGGTGGTAATGAAAGGGAGACAATCAGGTGAATTTGGAATGTACTTTGGAGGTAAAGCCAACATGGTAGTTGGGATATAGGAGCAAGGAAAAGAAAGGAGTTGAAGAAGACAATTTTGGCTTGAGCAACAGGGGGAAAGAGGTGCCATTTTCTGAGATGCGGAAGATTTGAGATAGAAAGAGATTGGTATAGTATTGAAGCCAGATTTAAAGTTAGGTAGCCAGTGTAGTTAGGTAAATCGGGTATAATATCGAGTGAAATCTAAGATGGAGGCCATGCTGGGAATGACTCAGGGAAAACACTACAACTCATGGAATGTTAATGAAGTCCGAAAAGGCCCTAGGTCAAAGTCCACCTCAAAGAAGTGTTAACCAACAGCCCCAACAGATTTGGAAATAGCCCATCCCAGAGAAGTGATAATCCCATCCCAAAAGGTGATAATTAGGCCCAACTGTGTCCCACCCCTTCAAACCTACATTCCATCATCAAAACTATAAAAAGGGGAAACAACCCCACTTCCACGGATTCCACCTCTTGGGTCCCCTTCTTCCTCCGGGAGAAGTCTTTTCTGCTGTCCTTTAATAAACTTCTAATTTCTACTCTGACCTTGCCTCGGCATGCTTCTTTGGTGTTATTCTTCAACATCGGGGAAGCAAGGACTCGTCACCGGTCAACAGCGGTAACAGTATTGTGAGAGTTAATTGGTCATCAAGAGAACTGTTTTACCTAATCAAGTTTTAGAGACTGATTAGCTAGTCAGATGGAGATACTAAATAGAAAGTTGGATACAGGAATCTGAAGCTCCATGGGCAAAGTCAAGGCTAGCATTATATATTTGAAAATCCTCAGCATATCCTATATTCAAAGCCATGGGATAAAATCAAATTAATTAGGTAGAGGATGAGCAAAAAGAAAGGAGAGAATTAACTGTTGGTTCCCTCAATATTCAGATGAAGATTCACCGAGAGACTGAGGAGTCACCAATGAGACAAGAGGAAAACAAGGGGAGTATGTTCTCAGTGTCCCAAGAAAATAAAATCTTATTATGATTTGCATATCCTAAAATATAGTAAGTTGTGTCCAGAGTGAAGCATCCAGCTATTTGTTTTCAAACAAATTCTGAACTCAAAATGTCTGTTATATTGGAAATTGAAAGAAAATTTGAGTGGGAGTAACTAAATTACCCTTAAGACATCTTTTCTCTAGATGAGTCTGTCACAAAGTCTCTTATTGTATGAATCTTAAATATGAATGTAAAAATAAGCCTTTGTTTGGTGATGTATTTAGAACATGTAGTTAAGTTCTCACATAATTCACTTGAATTTAAAGGGTCCTGCTATTCACATTTTGCATTTTTTAGTGGGAAGAACATAATTGATATTGGAGATGAAATGATTTAAAAATTAAATTGGTTAAGGAGATCTAATGCATATATATGAAATTTAACTTGATAATTTAGAAACAATTATATATGTTTATATTATACATGTAAAAAATTAAATTGGGACATAAATTATTTAGTTAATGCTAAAAAAGAATATGAAAAATTACCTATATTCCAGAATTGTAAATGTAAATAAAAATCTCAGTTAATTTGTCTTCAGTATGAGCCTATTTTTTTAAGTTATCTTTATTAACATCTTGCTCTTTCATAGTTAAAGCTACTAGTCACTCCCCATTATTCCACAGGCTTCCTGTCCATCAGTTTTCAAACTTTAATGTACATTAGAATCAACTGGGGTGCTTTTTGAAAATACATACGCCAAGGCTAGATCTCCAGAAATTCTTACTATGTAAGTAGCCAAGAAATCCATATTTTAACAAATACATTCAGTGATTCTAGGCAGGTGATCTGTAGACCACATGAGGTAAAACACTGATTCTAAACCCCATATTGCCTGCATAGGCCACTCGTTTCTGGTGACAAAATTATCACATCTTTCTTTTATTAAAATAGTTTATCTTAAAAACATTTTACATAATAGAAATACAAAACTGTAAAATTAAAAGAATGGAAATACAAAATATAGAGCTCTTCTTTTTTAAAAAAATATTTATTTTTTAGTTTGACACAATACCTTTATTTATTATTATTATTTTTTAATGTGGTCCTGAGGATTGAACCCAGGGCCTTGCACATGCTACTCAAGTGCTCTATCACTGAGCCACAACCCCAGCCCTAGAGCTTTTTTTAGGTTAGTAATTATGAATTAAATAATCTTTGCTTTTATTAAAAAAAAAAAAACTTTGAGGGAAGCTTTAATTTGTCCCCAGGTATTTGGAGAGGAAGTCAAGCATTGAATATATTTTCAAGGAACTAATGACTTTTAAAAGTATGCATTTAATTTTTGGTTTCTCTCTCTCTCTCTCTCTCTCTTTGACTATAGAATAAATCAGTTATTTAGAAACTATAGTTAGGGGCAAGGAGCCCTTAGAGTGATTTATACTTCTTTGACATCCTGACCACAAACTGAAGTAATAATGTGCTTTTGAATTTGTTCCTTTCTCTCTCTCCTCCCTCCCTCCCTCCCTCCCTCTCTCTCTCTCTCTCTCTCTCTCTCTCTCTCTCTCTCTCTCTCTCTCTCTCTCTCTCTGTCTTTCTCTGTCTTTGTGGTACTGAGGATTGAACCCAGGGCCTCATGCATGCTAAGCAAGTGCTCTACCACTGAGCTACATTCCCAACACTTTTTAAAATTTTTATTTTGAGACCAGGGTCTTACTAAGTTGCCCAGACTGGCCTTAAATTTGAGATGCTCCTGCCTTATTCCCCCACTACCACCCAATATCTGGGATTATAGGTATGTGCCACCATGACTGGCTCTGTTTGTTTTTCTAATACAGAAAATTGTTCATGTGATTTCAGTATATTTCTCTTAAACCTAAGTAGTTTCTAAGTCCTACTGACAGTAGAAATAAAATGAGAATAAATTTTGTTGTTAGAGTAATATTGTATGTTCCAGTGGCTGGCACTTTGTTCTTGCTAGACATTCAATATACATTCTTTGAAGGAATGCAAGTATATGCTAACCTTTAATTTCTCCTTCTCCATTTTTGACTTCCAGTTTGCTTACTTATGATCTCGAAGTGTTACTACCTCTTACAATTCTAGGAGACCCCAGGAATCAAAAGTGATAGATTTGATGCTGTTGCATATAAATGTAACCAATATATTACTGGAACCAGTCCTAGGGCATAGGAAATTCTAGCATGTTGAAATAGAGGTAGGGGGTGCTCTGTCCCAAAGCTCAGGGTCTTTTTTTAATGCTAATTAAGTGAAAAAATTTAAGCAAATATTTCAACAATTCAGTTTTCTGTTGAGGCATCTCATTAAAAAAAATCTCATGAGCTTACAATTGTGAAAGATGTTACTAGATGGGAAAACAGGTCTGCCTTAATGCTATTAAATTAAAATGTGGCAATTGATTAATCCAGTATTCAACAATTTCTTCTACTTTTTTAAAATATATTTTTTAGTTATATATGGACACAATATTGTCATTTTACTTATCTTTATGTGGTGCTGAGGCTTGAACCTAGTGCCTTGTGCATGCTAAGCAAGTACTCTACCAATGAGCCACAGCCCTAGCCCATCAATTTCTCCTTCTAATTACATGTTTGGACTTATAAAATAACAGAAAGTAATATGAAAATATACGTAGATGTTTAAGTCTGGTAAATTGGTTAAAGACTAGTAGGAAAAATTGACATTAATAGAATGGAGATCTTAAAGTACTTTCATTTATTCCTTTGCTTCATCCTTTTTCCTTCCTTTCCCTTAATTTAATGGTTCTAGCTAAAACAAACGTCAGATATTTGATTTGAAGATTAATATGAATGTATCTAGATAATAAAGTTGAGGACCCCTATTTGAACATCATTTTTAATAGATTCCTAACTTGACATTATTATTTGTTTTTGGTTTACACATTTATATAGCATTAGTGCAGAATAAAAATGATTGCATCAAATCATGGTTTTTTTTTTTGGGGGGGGGATGCCTTAGAAGAAAATGTTTTAATATGAATCATACATTTCTTTCCACTGGAGCATTTAAAGTTCAGACTTCAACCGCAGTGGTGATTGTTTTTAGTTTGTTAGTTGCAGGGAGTGTTATTTTAAGAAAGCAGAAGCAGCATCATTTGCACACTCCTTAGAGAACACACACCTTAACCCTGACTTTTTGGTTCAACTTTTGCAAAAGAAGTGAAGTCAAGATGAAGAACCATTTGCTTTTCTGGGGAGTTCTTGCCATTTTTGTTAAGGCTGTTCTTGTGACAGGTATGTAGTATTTATATAATAAACTCAGCTAAAAGGAAAAATATACTATACATCTGTTTTTCAGATTTGAAGATTTATATTTATGTTTTGGTTGGTCAGATAACCAGCTAATTTCTTCTAACATGCTTTAATCTTTATATGGATAGTGATATTTATACAGATGAAACTTGGTGTGATTCTTCTTGTTCTTTTTTCTCTTGTTTGCCTACTACAATCTTTAGAACAAGAATGTACATTTTTTTGGCTAACTGTAGATATCATATGAATGTCCACACTGATTCTTAAAAATTATTCATCCTATTGTCTCTTAATATTCTAGAGAAATGAAGTAATGATAACCATAAGCACAACGTAGAATACATTGTGATTTTATTTACTCAGAGTGAATGGTATTAGTTCTAACAACTTTCCTAGATCTGGGCTACAGATATATTATGATCCTTTAACAATGTTTAACATTAAAACAGGTTGGTATCTTGATGGCTGCACTCCTGGTATTTTGTTTATTGACTTTTCAAACAACTTAGAAAATGATCAGATTCTGGATATGGAAGTACTATGTTAAGTTGTTTTCATCTAGGGCATATGAATTAGAAATGACATAATTTGACCAGTTTAATTCTAACACTTACTGAGCCTATTTTTATTTCTAGACAGAGCATAACCAAAATGTAATTAAGAATAGCCATTGTACATATATATATGTATACATATATATATTTAATAATGGCATTAAAATAAAATAATATTTAAAATATAAAATATTAGTAATAAAGCATATATAATATATATACATGAACATGTAAAATATGTTTATAAACATGTTTATATACCTTATAAGTATATATATGAAACTATATGAAGCTATATATAAAATGAGCATCACTTATTGAATACTGTTTTTGTATTATGCTAACAGCTTTACACATTCCATTGATTTCCACAATAGCGATATGAGGCTAGGTTCCAACATATAGTTGAAGTGATTGAAACTTAAGTGAAATAGCTTAAACCCAGAGTCACACAGCAGCAAGTGATAGGTAAAATCTGACCCAATAGTCCATGCTTCTAACTACTACCCTATTCTGCATGCATAAGAGAAACCACCTTTTAGTAAACTCATGTGGTCCTATCTACAATGCATTGTTATATAGGTATTTTCTTATTTGTTTGAGTTGAATTAAATTAAACTTAACTATTTATTGAGCACTTACTAAGTCTCTCAGGCCCTCTTAGAATAAAGTAAGGCAAATCCCTAATAACAGGTTTATTAGGAAAACTACTGTCTTTCTGTGAGAGAATGTTAAAATCCAAGGGTTGATGAATTGAAAGTATCTATACTTTTTCTGGTAGATCTATTAGACTGCCTAATATTTTTATAAAATAACAGTAATGATAATCTCTTCTTTGATTTCTGGTAAGGAAATAAATTACATGCCATATAGAATATGGACATTTAAAATTTCGTATTTAATAGTCAAGCCTTTTACTTGACTCAATGTATGTTTTTAGTCAGGCATTAAATGTTTTTATATTTAATTGAAAAAAAATTTGAGAGTTATGGATACAGAAGTAGGGAAGAAGCTATCATCCGAATCATTTTACTCTTTTTAGAACATTAAGATTTGTATTACTATCTTGAATTGATTTCGTAATGCTTCTTCTCCAATACCATACAGACTTGGGACAGATTTATTAAAATATTATGAATAATGGGATAATAATGCATTATAGAGTACTTCAAGCAATTATAAGGAAAATAACAATGATCTTTAAATGTTTTTGTAATAGCTGTTATCATTATGATTGAAATGTGGCAATTAGATCTTTGCTCTGGGAATTATTTCAGGAATAATTAGACTTCCAGTTATAATCATATCTAGCCTAATCATACAGCCTTTATAACTTAAAATTTATATGCTAAATATTTTCATATTTTTAGTTGAGGCATACTGGGAGGAATTTTTAAAGGCCACTTAACTGAAATTATAAGAATATAAAGATGGGGCTGGGGTTATGGCTCAGTGGTAGAGTATTTGCCTAGCATGGGTGAAGTGCTGGGTTTGATCCCTGGCACAACATAAAAATAAATAATAAAATAAAGGTATTGTATCCATCTACAACTAAAAAATATTTTAAAAAAGAATGTAATTGATATTTAACAATTTTTAAAGTTAGTACTATTAATTAATGATATTCTTAACTCTTTAAATATTTGTTAATTGATCCAAATCCAGAAAATAAGAAATTTTCTTTGTTTATTCTGTAACATCAGACTTCTCTGTCTGATATTTAGCTTATATATTTTGACATTCAAGAGTTAAGGACCTTTTTAATGGTCATTTGTGTATTAATTCATTAATTCATTTTTTCCTGTAGACTGCCATATTATACAGCATGGCTAGTACCTCATAATATTTTCTAAATTATTTTTCAAATGTATAGAATATTCATATTATAGAATATTTTCTTTAATATCATAATATCATAGAATATTTTCTATCCTTGAAAATAATTTATACAAGAAATACTAATATAACCTTTATGTATTTGATTTGACTTAATCATTGTATCATGATAATCTGATTATTATTGTAAACAGAATATAATTAGTTTAGGAAAATTATGGCGGAGAATATTTAAAAGTTTTAGGAAATAAGGTTATCTTAGGAGAAAACATGCCTGTTCTTACCTGTAATGCAATTTAAGCAAAAAAACAACCAAATAAAAAAAAGAAAACTTTTTTTTTTTTTTAATAATGAAGACTGAGTTTTTATTTTTTTAATGTTCTTCTGAGGCTCAAATCTTGTGCTTCACACGTGCTGGGCAAGGGTTCTACCATTAAGTTACAACCCCAGCCCCCAAACTATTTTTTTTTTTGAGTTGAGGAAGGAAGGGTAAGGATATGTTTATTTTTTTAGGATGTGATATTTTAAATAAGGTTCAAAAGACAAATGCTATTTTTGTTTACATTGAATGAATTACTTTGGGGAAAAATCTAGGTTTTTGGTTTTTTTTGTAACTATTAGCCCTGATTTTTATAAGGCTGTGTCATTCAAAGACCTGTGCTTCTATTAGAAGCATTACATGAAAACTAGAATTCTTTTAGTTCAGGTTCTCATAGATTGATCTAAGGATAAAAGAGAAAATTCCCTTCAGAGTACATTTGGATTTCTTTCACTGTGATGTGAGATTCCATTTAACTATTTTATTGTTTTGGTACTGAGGATTGACCCCATGGGTGCTTGACCACAAAGCCACATCCTTGGACCTTTTTATTTTGACACAGGGTCTCTCTAAATTGCTTATGGTGTCATTAAGTTGCTGAGGCTGGCTTTGAACTTGCAATCCTCCTTCCTCACTGAGATCCACTGAGTCACTGGGATTACAGGATTACCACACCGAGCTTCAATTTAGCTGTTTAGGATTAGGAAAGACAGCAAGTAGAAAATGCTGGGATTGATTAACAATAAAGTTAATTTTTTTGCAGGCAAGAAATATAAACGAATTCAATAGAAGCTATATATACAGACTTTTGTTTTCTATTTTTTTGACAATGTATTTACCTTTCAAGCCCAAGATGAAGAAGAGAGGACTGTTCTTGCTGACAACAAATGTAAATGTGCTCGTGTTACTACCAGGATCATCCGTTCTGCTGAAGATCCTAATGAGGACATTGTGGAGAGAAATATTCGAATTATGTACGTGACACTCCATATTTGCTTTTTTCTCTGTTGTACACAGAAATATTTTATGTTACTAAGCATTATTTAGATTAATATCTATATCTTTACTTCTTTTTTGACTTGTAATACCTTACATGAGGTCGAATCATGTTAGTGAGCTTGAGGCAGTTTTGTAGAAGCTGAGGGCAGGAACAAAGTGTTCCAGACAATCAAAAAATCAGTTAAATAAAATTCTAGCCAATGATCTAGTCATTAACATATGCTGTATTTCAGTTTAAATCAGAACTTTGAATTGTCTTTAATCAGTTCAAACTGAAACTTACGATTAAAAGCCCTATTTGTACCATATATAGGCAGCTGGGTATTTTACATTTATTCAGATGTCTGTATTAAGATGAACAGAGTGGTCAAATTATCTAATTTGATTCAGTCTTCAATTGTAGAGTGGACTTTAGGTATTCATTTCACCTTACACATACTGCAGAGTTATATGTTACGTAGCTTGTATTCAATATCAAGAATACTAAAAATGTTTGAGAAATGAGATTCCTATTAGATCCAATCAGTAGTAAATTTTCCTTATTAAACACTCCTTAATAGTCTCCCCACCCCCACATCAAATACCTATCATAGAAAAAGAACACAGTGTTCAATCCCATTCAATTCATGGGAAAAGTATACTGTGTTAAAAATATTTTTTCCAAGTGCTGACTGGGTCATGTAATAAATGCATGCTTTTATAAACAAGCTGCTTGTCCACTCTAAGCTTTAGAGTTCTCATTTTTAAATAGGGGGAAATAGTGTTTACTTCATAGTGTTATTGTAAAATAAATTGAGAAGTTTTTTCCTTTTAGAGCTTATATAGTTCCTGGCATACACTAAAAAATATTTGCTATTATTCATTTATCTAACCTATGTGTCAGTTATCATTGCCACTATCCTGCTCAAAACCCTTTTGATGGTTTCTCCATTATTATTATTAGGGCATATTTCAAATTCCTATGCTTAATCTCATAACTTAGCATAACTCTCAAGATCATTCATTGCCATTTTTACTTTATGTTAAAAAATCTAGCAGTTCTTCAGTGTCTCTATTTCCTCATATTCATAGAGCTTTTTTTCTCTTGTTTTTATACCTTACTGGTTCCTCTGTTTGAAAAAACTCTTTCTACCCTCCCTTTCAGTCTGGTTAACTCTTCTTTACACTGTTTATCTTAGTTTAGCTATCACTTCTCTCTCTCTCTCTCTCTCTCTCTCTCTCTCTCTCTCTCTTTTCAGTACCAGAGATTCAACCCAGGGATGCTTAATCACTGAGCCACATCCTCAGTCCTTTTTGTATTTTATTTAGAAACAGGGTCTTGCTGATTTGCTTAGGACCTCACTAAATTGCTAAGGCTGGTTTTGAACTTCTGATCTTTCTGCCTCAGCCTTCCAAGTTGCTGGGATTACAGACACCTACCACCATGTCTGGCCTAGCCATTACTTCTTATACCAGGTTTTCTTTGATCACTTAGATCCCTTTCATTATTCTGTTAGGGATGGAACAATTGCAGAGGCTTGTAACTGAAAGGAATTGCATCCATGACATTGACATTTAAACCATGTTAAAGAAGAGTGTTAATCTTATATGTAAGGAAAAGAAGATTTATTTATTTATTTATTTATTTTTTGCCATACTAGGGATTGAACCCAGGGATGCTCGATGCTCTATCACTGAACTATGTCAGCCTGTTTTATTTTTTATTTTGAGAGAGATTCTTGCTAAGTTGTACAGGCTGACCTCAAAATTGTGATCCTGCTTCTTTAGCCTTCCAAGTAGCTGGGATTGGAGAGTGCCACCACACCCAGCAGAGACATTTTTCAAATAACTCTCCATGATTCTCTAATTCATCATTTTTTATAACATTATTCTTTTTATCATATTGTTCACTGAAATCAGGTAATTCAGTTACTTCATGCATCTTTGCCTGAGGTATATTGATTTTCCCTAATCTTATTTCTGAAAGTATATTACCATTGATGTATAAATATGGCATTATTCCCAACTCCATCACTTACTACAATAATGTGACTTTGGGGGAAGTAACTTAACTAATTTGAGCCTATTTCCTAAATTGTAACAAAGGAATCATTATGTATGTATATTTATACACATACATGTATGTGTATATATTATTTATACATACATTTATCCTGTTTTGCAGTTTAGGAACAGGCTCAAATTAGTTATACATATATATAGAATTCTGAGGATTAAATATAATAATTTGTGAAAGGACAGTGTTCGACTCAGAGTAGACCCTCATAATATTTAGACCATGCTTTTCTCATTATTAAAACAATTTATAAGAGTCTCTATAATCTAATAAAGAACAGATACATTCATTCATTCAACAAATAATTGTTTAATGAATGCCAAATATTATGGGTTGGTACTGGGGTTACAACAATCTATATAAAACTAATTCATTCTATCAAATAATTTGCAGTCTAATGGAAAACCTTAAATAAATGATTTAAACAGGCAATTATAGCCAGGCGTGGTGGCCCATGCCTATAATCCCAGCATCTCTGGAGACTGAGACAGGAGGATTGCCGGTTCAAAGCCAGCCTCAGCAACTGTGAGACTCTAAGCAACTCAGTGAGATCCTGTCTCTAGATAAAATACAATAGGAATAGGGATGTGGCTTAGTGGTTTTGTGCCTCTGAGTTCAGTCCCTTGGTTACCTGCCCCGCCCCCCAAAAAAGGCAATTACAACACTCCTGTGTAAATGCTATGAAAGGAATAGGCATATGATGTTATAGGAGCCCTGTAGAAAGGCGTTCAGTCCACTTTGGCAGGAGGAAGCTACAGTGGAAGGCAGAAGAATGTGTTGGTAGTAAGTCGTGGGATGGTTGATGGTTATTAGCTGAATGGTAGTTGACTGATTAAATACATATGAGGAATGAGAGGGTTGATAGTTGGGGCAAAACATTCCAGGAAAAGGAAACAGATTGCTTTGAGAATTATATGAGATTATCATGTAATATGTTTAGTATAGTACCAGGTACACTGTAAGTACTTAGTGTTTGTTTCTTGCTTAACTGGTTAAGATTTGGAGATGAGAAAACCATGTTAAGTTTGTGGAATTGCAAGCAGTTGTTTATAGATGATGGCATGTAGAGGGACATGGTGGCATTGAGAGAGAGAAAGCTGGAGAGTTAGGGGCATATTTTGAAATGCCTTCTATGCTATGTTAATAATACCCTGTTATCCATGGAGATTATATTATTGGTTAGGTGGAGAAGAAAATTGGGCTTCTATTTTAGAAAGACCATTTGGGCAATAATGTGACTAGTGTATTGGGAGGGTCAAGACAAAAGAGTGTCACTACAATGTAGGACAATGGTGGTATCCTGAACAAAGGCAGTAATAATGAGAAAAGAGACAAGTGGATGGATTTTCACATATGCAAAAAAAAGTAGATTCAACTGGACTGTGAGATTGATTAGATATAGTCTGTGATAGGAAGGAGGATTTGGGGACGGTATCCAGGTTTTTGACTTGGATATCTATGAGGATGGTATTGCTAAATATTGAGTTAGGAAACACATTTTTCTTTGTTTCTTTTGGTACCCCTCATATGGGGCACATATGAGGAGGAATGATGTAGGTGAAACATTTTAAAATTAATGAAATGGTTCCGCCCGCGTCTTGCTTCCTGAGCCGTGGCGCGAGGCAGTGACAGTCCCTGAGCTCACGGCAGGAAGCACTCGTACTGGCTGGACCTCTGGCTCTTCGTGCTCCTGGACATGGTGCTCTTCCACTTCATGTACCTCTTGCCCTGATGGGTTTGCTGACATCCCAAGATCACTGGATTCTGGAGTGAATTCTGAAAATGAACTACAGTCTTCTTGAACAAAGAAGATGGTATTGTGCTACTGCAGAATTGCAAGTCTCCAAGGGACCTTCCTTTCTTTTTACATATTCTTCTAACTCATTTGGGGAACTACTAAATGAATAGTGATCTCATTCATAGCCAAGTTCCTAAAACTAAATGCAGTGTTTCACATTTAAACTCTTTTCAAACACCTAATGTCTTTATAGGGGCTGGTGTAGAAGTAAAATTTGTACTTCAAAGCTTAGCATATTCACTGAGAAGACAGTAATGTCTTTACTGTTGTAAGGGTTGGTCTGGGTTTAATTCAGTCACATAATGGGGTGTGTAACTAGGTGAGGTGAGGTAGTTGTAAATGCCAAAGTTATTCAGAAGAGAGAAAAGAACTGGTGTTCTGAGATTGTGTAGAGGCTGTCACTAACACAATAGAGTCCACAATCTATTGGCTCTACACATGATTAGTTTTTAAATGGTCTTTTCATGACCTTTGAAATGGCAGGTGCGTGGAGGATCACAAAAGAGATGGCATTAGATAGTGGAAAGCCCGCCTGTATGCCCTCTTGAGCACCCTCAAATAGGAATGTTTCAAGCCTGTTTTTTTTTTTTCAGATTATTGTATTAGGTATGCTTGTGTCCAAAACATTTGCTTTCATAATGCTTGTAACTTATTTGAATACCTCCGCTGGCAGT
Organism: Ictidomys tridecemlineatus; assembly: GCF_052094955.1. Lineage (NCBI taxonomy): Eukaryota > Metazoa > Chordata > Mammalia > Rodentia > Sciuridae > Ictidomys > Ictidomys tridecemlineatus. The sequence goes on along the minus strand of NC_135485.1, from coordinate 53,120,629 downwards.
GTGATATTTACTCATCCTACAGAGCCCTCATCTTTGGCCGACAGCATTTTAAACATAGCTGTAGGCCAGACAGAAATTCTTTCCTTTGTAGAGATTGTTCTATCTTTGCTGTTCTTTTTAAAAATCTGATTGGTATTAAACTCAAATCTAATTGTTATTTAAAAAAATAAAGTTAATGAAATAATGTGAACTAGTTGATAATCTTTAAAGTTTTTTTTGGCACAGCATCATGGAAAAGTTTCAGTTTTGCTACGTTATTTGGTTAGGTTACTAACCCATCTCATTTACAATTTTCACATCTTTAAAATGTGGATAATAATATCTGCCTATTCATTTAACAAGTATTGAACATATTCCACATGTCAGATATCAAGTTAGGCACTAGGATTACAAAAGTGTTTTTGCCTAAAGAACTTAAACAGCCTAGGAAAGCAACTATAGACAAGTGACTATACGTCAATTGTTATAATAAATGTATAGGCGCTTTAATGAGACTACAAAGAATGAAGTATATTGAGGGGAAATAGATCAAAATAAAATTTGAGCTTAGTTCTAAAGGAAAAGCAGGATTTTGCCAAGTAAGCAAAGAGAGTTGACAGAAGAATTGCTTTGAGGCTTATTTTAAGTGGGAAATATTTAAAATACAGCAAATTATTGTCAAAACCTGAGTGATAGTATTACCATACAGTGGTTAAAAGTCATGATAAGTATTGTTCTAGAATTATACCTGTTACCATAAATAGCAATATTGGTGTTCCATTATTTTGATTTGTTTTCTTTCCTTTATTTTTTTAGTGTTCCTTTCAACAACAGGGAGAATATCTCTGATCCTACCTCACCGTTGAGAACCAAATTTGTGTACCATTTGTCTGATCTGTAAGAGATTTTCCTTCATAATTAATAACTTTTAATTTACCTTGTTAATGTTTCTGAAAATCTGAATTTTGAATACATTATTTCATGTGTTAATTATTAGATATTATAACTTCATAAAATTTTGTCACATATAAAAAGTACCTATAAATTTATTCTAAAAAAAATTATCTCCATTTATATAGGAATGTCCAGTGTAACCTAATAGTTCAAGAAGTGAATTTCAGCTTATTAACATGCAGATGTTTCTTTGGAAATGATAGAATCCAATATCAAACAGTTTTTAAAAAATATTCTTGTCACTCTTAATAATTCATCTAAATAAATATACAATTGGGAATAAGTTTAACATAGTAAAAATTGCTGTATGGTGTAGATATAATTAAATGTATTGTTTATTTTCAACTAATTTTTGTATATCAAGGTTGAAAAATCTCATACTATTCTGTATTGTAGAGCTGGTTAGGTCTGAAAAAAGTCATCCTTTATCAGAAGTCAGCTGCAACAACTAATTGATTTGAGATAAAACTGCATAGTCATACATATTTTGAGATAGGATTTAATGGGGACTTCTATTTGTTTTTCAGCTGTAAAAAATGTGATCCCACAGAAGTGGAGCTGGATAATCAGGTGGTTACTGCCTCTCAGAGCAATATCTGTGAAGAAGACAGTGCTACAGAGACCTGCTACACTTATGATAGAAACAAATGCTATACAGCTATGGTCCCACTTACATATGGTGGTAAGACCAAAATGGTACAAACAGCTTTGACTCCAGATTCCTGCTATCCTGACTAATTTAAGTCATTGTTGACTGCACAACTCTTCTTGAGAGGCTCTCCATTTTGATCCAGAAATTTAGTATATTTACTGGCAATAAATTTGAAATTAAGATTTTTTTTTGGTGATGTAAACCAATTTTCCCTCAAAATAACTGAAATAATAACATTGTTATTTTATTAGGTAATTACTTCTCAACTCTAAGTATTAAAATCAGTCAATTATCATAATTTTTCTGAAAGGATAAAAAAATAGATGAAGGGAGAAAATAAAACTCGAAGACTAAAAATAAAAATCAAGAGGCATAAATTAAATGCCTTTCATTGTTTTTGTTTTGCTTCGTTTTGTTTTTGCTTTGCCTTGGAGAGTCAGAGCTTTTGCACATCCTATTCTCTTTTTTAAAAGTTTCACTGTGTAGAGAAAATACATGTGTAAACAGAGGTCATTTATATTGCCTTTAGTAGAAAAATAATTGGAAAACCAATTATTTGGAACCAGTTATAAAATAATATAAATTGCTATTTCTAAGATTGCTAAAAGTGATATAATTAAATGCATCGTTGAAAAATTTATTTTGAAGGCTGGGGATGAGACTCAGTGGCAGACTGCTTGCCTGTCATGCATGAGGCCCTCAGTACCAACTCAGTCCCACCAAAAAAGAAAAGAAAAACGTGTTCTGATATGACACATAGACTTTGCAAGAGGTAAAACAATTTTTCTTTTGTTGATAAGAAAATTTTTTTGACAATCTGACTAGTGTAAGAAATTCCCATTAGAAATCATCTGTGTTGCAACTGAATTTAATGAAATATGTATTCCAAAATATGTATTCTCTAGTACAGTTTGAACAATTAAATAGATTCATAAGCATGTACCTGTGTGAAATAATTTATTTGGAAAACATTTAGGGGCTGGGATTGTGGCTCATCGGTAGAGTGCTTGCTTAGCACGGGTGGGACCCAGGTTCGATCCTCAACACCACATAAAAATAAAGGCATTGTGTTGTATCCATCTACACCTAAAAAATAAATATTAAAAAAATTTATTTGTGTTAACTTTCTTATATGTGAATTAAATACAATTTGATGAACAATTAGTGTATAAGTACAATGTAATGATGCATTAATCACTGAATTCATATTTGTACATATTTGAGGTGGCTTTGTGATTTTACACCTACAATTAATAAAAAGGCAAGGTCTTCATGGCACATAAAACTTTATGGCAAGAGCTAGGGCCAAATGTTATACCTATCTAAGGGTTCAGTGGAAAGTAAATGTTGAGTCTTTATTTAAAGTAGTGGATGGGTGATTAGTAAAAGTCAGTTTCTCTAAGAGGCAGTCTTCTGTTTCCTTTTTTTAGTTGTCCATGGGTCTTAATTTATTTATTTATATGTGGTGCTGAGAATTGAACCCAGTGCCTCCATGCTAGGCAAGCACTCTACCACTGAGCCACAACCCAAGCCCTATTTCCTTTTTAAAAATAATGATAGTTGTTTTGGTAACTTCTATTGTGATTATATTGATATTTAGCTTTTCTTTAGGGATAAGGATGGGACTATGGTTTGTCAGTAGGAATAATAGTTTTCATATACTAAAGATACATCCATTATTTATTGAACTTTGATCTAAAATGTGGTTGCAACTAAGTTTTTGGATTTCATTTAATTAGTAAACATTTTTTGACTATTAACCTATTGCACAAAAATGTTCTATGGTGATTAAGCTTAAGAGAGTCACCATTATTGCTCACTCCCTAGATTTCTGCTCAGTTCTTCTCTGTGAGAGCCACCCTATTTAAAAAATTAAAATTTTAATTAGGAAAAGCCTCTCGTTCTTTTATTTTGATTTATTATTCCCATATATTTATAACCTTCAAGCAGACTTATATAGTTTACCTATTTAGCATGTTTCTGGTCTGTTTCCCCCTATTAGAGTGTAATCTCCACAAGGGCAGGCAGTTTAATGTTGCCCATTTTTATGTTCCTAGCATCTAGAACTTTGTCTGGTACATAGGGGCTCTAAATATGTATTTGTTGAATGAATGAAGAACATGTGTTGAGACAGTATATGTACATAAAGAATTATAATTATTTGGCAGAAGGTGATAAAGTCAAAGAAATAGACTCCAAAATGTTATGAGAATTTATGGAATACTGCTTTTAAGAAGTTCTTCTACTCTCCCTTCATCTTTGCTGTAGTTTCTCTGTGTACACAATAGGAAATTATTTTGCTATTACATTGTCAATTCTTGTATAAATGATCCTATTCTAGCATTTTTACCTTATTAAATGCTAGATGGAAATGGATGGCAAATTTATAATCCTGCAAGTCTTCTTTCTTTCAGAAGTTCAGATAAATTAAAAAAAAATTTTTTTAGTTGTTGATAGACCTTTATTTTTTTATATGCAGTGCTGAGAATTAAACCCAGTGCTTCACACATGCCAGGAAAGTGCACTACCGCTGAGCCCCAGCCCCAGCCCCAGCCCCAGCCCCAGCCCCAGCCCCAGCCCCAGGAGTTCAGTTAAATTCTAAGATCACCCAGTTAATAACAATTTAGCATTAAGTATCAGTCTAAGTTCCTTATAAATATTTACTCATTCATTAAAAATCCAGAGTAGCTGATGCCTCCTAAATGAGGGTTAATGCTGCCTCCCCATTTTTCCTGACAGATATTTTCCTATAAGATCTCTTATACCTTTAAATTTATCTCACAATTGATATCTGCAGGGTTTGAATTAACATAATACCTAATTATGATCTATCTGATTTAATGATGATATTTAACATTGCATTCTTCACATGCCAAATAATTTATATATGTCATCTCATTTAATCCTTATAATAAGTTTTGGGATATTACTTTCATATTGTAAAGGAGAAAGCTAACTCAGTGGGTAAGTAGCAGTTTGACTTGTTCACTTGTCTAGTAAATGATAATGATAATTCTCAACCACTCTCCTATACTTTATTTATTTCTTTACTCACCTATATTTTAACAAACATCAGCTGAGGTTCTTAGTCATGTTTTCTGTAACATTTTCATGCAACTCATGTGGCATTTTGAGGTTAATGCACCCAATTCACTTACTTGTCCTTAAGTCTATCATCATTTGTGCACTTTTTGTGATTGATTGATTTTGCATTTACTGGGGATTGCACCCAGGGGCACTCTACCACTGAGATTCATTCTCAGCACCCCACCTTTCAAAAAAATTATTTAAAATTTTGAGACAGGGTCTTTCTGAGTTGCCAGGCTGGCCTCGAATTTGTGATGCTCCTGCCTCAGTCTCCTGAGTAGCTGGAATTACATGCATGCACCCCATGCCCAGCTTCTATATGCTCTTTTAAAATTTGAATTAAATGGATGATATTTTTAAAAGACAGGCAAAAGTAGGTACCTTTGGTAAGAAATGTGTTTTTTTTCCCATCTGCATAGGCTTTATAAGTAAGCCGTTTGTCCAATGAGCATTCTCAGCACCAGCCAGATTAAAAAAAATGAATTAGCAATTAGAGTAATGCTTCTTTGTGCCAAGCCGAACACCCAGTTTTCAGTTTAAGACTGTTATTTTTTTTTAAAAATTAGTTATCGATAGAACTTTATTTTATTTATTTATATGTAGTGCTGAGAATTGAATCCAGGGCCTCACAAGTGCTAGGCAAATGCTTTATCATTGATCCACAAATCCAGCCCTACTATTGTCATTTTTAATGGTGTTATGTGACTTGATATTAAAAATGAACCATAGTTTCAATTGTACAATCACAAATATACAGATGTATGCACCTCATAAGTAGACATGCACATACTTCTTGACCTGAGAACAGTGAGATAGAATAATTACTCTTTAATGGACCTTCCAGATCTTTGTTTTGGAGTAGCAGTGTATTATATAGTCTAGTGGGTAAATCCATGGCCTAAATTGGAATACAGACTAAATGACATTGGGCAAATTAATTCAATTGAAAGTTGTTTCCTCATTTAAACAATGGAAATAAAAATAATATCTTGCAGATTTTTACAAATACATATGTATGCATGTATTTTTGTATGTGTGTATGTTTGTATGTGACAGTACAGCTGTTAATAGCAGTCAATAATACTGTGTAAATTGCAGTTGTTACTATATTTCAGTTGTTTTTTGTCTCTGCCAAAGCAACAAACCAATGAAAAATGTAGATATGTGTTAGATCAGTGATCCTAAAGCTTTAAAGTGGCATGAGAATAACTTGGAGGACTCATTAAAGCAGATTACTGAATCCTACCCCCAGACATGGTGATTAAATTGTTCTGTGGTGCAGCTGGAGAAATTGCTTCTGCTGCAGTAGGGAGTTGCTTGGCTTTGGAATTATAATCTTCCACTTCCACCTAGTGGCTAATTTATGAAGTACAATGTATATGCATTTTTAACTAATGTTTACTGCCCTATGAAAAATTCACTATCTTCATTTTACAAATGATAAAACTGAAATGTGAAGAGAATTAACTTGCTTAAAGTTTTTCAAGTAGTATAGGGGGAACTGATGATTGGATTCAAGACTGTAAAAGTTAGTGCTCTCAATTATCCTTTCTGAACACATTTTTAGACAATTTCCCCTAGTAATTCTGAGGAAATAACCAGAATTACTGACAAAGAGGTAAAGAGATATTTATCATGACATTATTTATGACAGCAAAAGTTTATAAGTAGCTTTAATGTTATCATAAGGGAATGATAATATAGATATACTTGAGAATATTTTACAGATAATAAAAATGAAATTAAAAAATTTTTAATCTTATAGAAATTGCTTATACAATGCAAAGAGATAAATTAGGATATTACATAAAAGAATGACTTTAGGAGCAACACCTTACACATACATAAGAAATGACTTGAGGGAAATAGGCCAAATGTTATTTTGTTTCCCTTTACTTCTTAGTATTTTCTAGATGTTCTACAAACAGTGTATATTTTAAATTGTAAAAACGTTAGTGATTATTAATTTTAGTATTTCAATTATTAATTTTGGGGAAATTATAAAATTTTATTTATTTACCTATGTATTTAAAGAGAAGGTGAAGTTTACCTAACCTCTACTCTGTGCCCAGCACAGTGCCGGTAGCTATGAGTGATACATAAGAGAAATAAGAACTGACCTCACTTTTTAGAAATTATCCTACTACTTCTATAGGCAAAATTAACAGGAATAAATGAGCACATGATATAGGACAAATGTAATTAAATATAAAAATGATGTACTGTGAACTTTCAGGGAAACCTAGGATATTAGGGTTGGGATAATCTTGGAAAATATTTTAACTGAATAGGATTTTCACAGATGAGAGTAGAAAATTCTAGAACTATATGAGCTAGGCAAAGAGCCAGGAGGAAGTATAACATAGATGTAGGAATATAGAGAGGGTCACCCTGTTCTTTCTTTTTGTTATCTATTAGATTTCTCACTTTATGCTTCATTTATACACTTCCTCTCAAATTGATGCTATTTAGTTTTTTTTAGTGATCAAGACCTTTCTGTCTCTTCCCTGGTAAATGGGCAGTTATTACGTACTTAAGGGAAACCGCCTAGCACTTTGCGATGCCAAGTTTTATCTACTAACAGGTTAAGCCATCATCACCAGGGAGCATGTTAATACTACAGAACAGTGGACCCTGTTCCAGATTTCCTGAATTAAAATCTGCATTTTACCAAGATTCATGTGTACATTAAAACATGAGAAATGCTGGTATGGAAAGCATCACTGTCAGAAAACAGCCTAAATCCTAGTTAAAGGAGGCAATTGCCACTTTGTTTTAATAACTAAGGTACTGACAAGGTCCTCTACCAACAAAAATATCTGCAGTTATCCTTCACTAAATACATTATGATTAGACACACTCTTTAAGGGAATAGTGGATGATATGGGAATACTACATACTAGTCAACACTTGAGAAAAATCTTTTTACCAGATTTAGCTACAGCAAATACATGTGTCATACAGTGCAGAAAGAAAGGAGATATGGTTATTTGGATAAGTTCGGAGGTAATTAATATATAGGCTCTGATGAAATGCAGAAATGGGAGGGTTCTAGTTGCTCAGGCAGATGAAAGGGGACACTTTAAGAGCAGGGAACTTTGGATGGGGAGGTGACCAGTCACCTTGATCTATTTACAGTTTTTGTCTGTATCAAATTATAGTTTGGCTTCCTCCTTGCTTCTTCATTTGAAGAGTTCCCTGCTGCTAGAATTGGAATTTTCATTGTTACCTGATGAATTGTTTCTAAATTGCATTAACTATAAATTCAAAGGGAAAAAAAGGTACAGTGACTGGTATTGGAATGGAGTGATTTGAAGAGGCAAAGAAGAACAGGTGGGTATAACCAAATACTATATTCTTTTGTGAAATGGTGATATTCTATTTTCCATCAAGTGCAGTTTTCTTCTGAGTCTTAATTAGCTGTTGGCTTGAGTCACCCTGAACCTTTATAGTTTTGTGGAGGAGGGACAGGCCTGTTGATTTTAAGTATATTATTTCTGATTCTTAGAAATGAAGTTTGGTTTCCAAAGGGCAAGATGGGTCTTTTTTAGGTTTGTTATGGTCATGACTGAAGGAGACAGGAGTAAGTGACGAAAGAGGAAACAGATGGGTAAAGATTTGCAAGTAAGTAATAAATAATTCAAAGTTCTTGTTAGAGATGTGGAAAGTTAAGACCGCTGTGAATGAACAAAGTAAGACCTGTTATCTGCATCCCTAGGTGCTTCAAAAAGCCAAAGAAAGAATCTCCATGAAAGTGATTTCTAGGCTAAATTTCAGAGGTTTTGTGGAACCCTACATTTCATCATCCTACCTCACATAGAGTGACAGAGAGAAAGATTTCTTCATCATCAGGACCAATGCCTCTAGAAAAGTCCATCACAGACTGTGTGACAGAAACATTATAAGGCAAGGTGTATATTAGTCTTGCTGTATTATCTTCTGTGTTTGTAATCCTCTGATATTATCTTCTTCTTTTTATTTACTTTATCGACTAAAGGTTATAACCAGTCATTTAAAATCAGCAGGTGATGACTGCTAGATGTAGAAACTCACCATTATAGTGGGGCTGTAGTGGCAGGATGGGGATGCTTGAGCAAGGGGATTGTTTTCAGAGCCTTCCATCTTTACTGTGTGCACCCTAACTTAGGGCACACAGTGATTAATTTTTTAAAATATAAATAACTCAGTTCTGGTATTGAGGCTTGCAGAAACATGAGATAAAGTCATTTTCTACAGGAACACTTCCCCTTCTTTTTACAGTATATTCTCAAATTCAGTAGATATTTTTAGTCACGCAGTGCTTTTCCATTTTTGCCTTACAGACATCTCAGATGATAACTTAAGCAGTAGTACTTTACAGATGTAGATGTGTCAACTTATTTACCAAAATAACTATGTGACTCATGTTTTGATGAAATATATTTCACAGTGAAAGTATTCACATTGAGATAAAAATTGTTTTAAAAAAGTGGTGAAATGTTTTTTGAGAGTGTAATTCTCAAAAGACAGTTTTATACAGATTAAGTTAATGACTTTTTAATATCTGATAGTGTAAAACTAGTGACATGGGGAGGAATTAGCAACTAGTGGATGGCATACATAATCTGTAATTCTATGAAGCAAATGTTGCTGAATGTATAAAGCTACAGAATGTGGTATCCGTATTCAGCATCCCGTACATTTCACCTGCAGGAAAAGTAGACTACAGTGTTTTCATGCAAGTGTTGAAAAACCATTAAAAAAATCAGTCAATGGAAAAATCTTTACTGGATACCTTCTACAGTCAAGATACTGTGCTAGGTACTTCAAGTGCAAAGTTTCTTTTCTCAGGAAATTTTAACATTGTTTTTCCCTAATTTTCGGAGATCTTATGAAATATATTCTGGGAATTTTTTTCCCAAGAAACTCCTTAGGGTTAGAAGTTAATTTTCTAGGTAATTTTGAGAATTTTATTCCTCTACACAAGCACCATCCAGATAATAGGCCAAAATGCCTTTAGTAAAATTCAAATATATTATAATAATAATTTAAAAACTCAGATGTATTCTAAGCAAGGCAATATAGAAATAACTACTTTACAAAATAATTTACACTATTTAATCAAAACACCAAGAAACTGTGCCTGTGAATAATTCTACAAGGACATGGAGAATAAGCATGTTAGTGGTAGTATATGCTGGTGTAACCACTTATACTGCACTAGTAAAGAAAACTAAACATTTAGTGTCTTATCTGCATAAGATAGTGTTTCTGAAATATCCTATATAGATCTTGCAGATTCCAAATTGGTGATAGGCGTGTGGCAAACTTACTCTATTTTTCTGGATGCATAGTCCCAGAGTGACAATTTTTTCATTCTTCATTCTCTACTTTTCTAATCCTTTCCCCTAGGCTGCTAGTTCTGGTAACTAACCTGTCTTCCCTTCTCCTGGAATATATTTCTCTAACTGAGCTGACTACCTGATAGAGATCATAAAAAGTTAAAAACATAAGTAGGTATCAGTGTCTGTGATTTCCTAAATATACCCTACACTTACAATTTGGCTTAGCCAAGAAAAAATTAGTGTAGAATTTAGATACAAAAAGTGGGGAAGTGACATTCAGTCTTAAGATACGAAAATGACATAGCAGGAAAAAGAGAAATTGAGGAGAAGAAAGGAGTTAGAGAACAGTGATTAATTGGCAAGTGATACATTGCAAGACAGGAAAGTGAAGAGAAAGGAACATATAATGGAGGAGGTGAACATAAAGAAGAAGCTAATAATGGTTAAAGATAGCCTTCTTAGGATGTTAGAAGTGATAGAGAAAAAGATGGAGAAGAAAAATTAGAAAGGTAAATATAGAATGGTTGAAGGAGAAAGAAAAGAATAAAGGTAAGAAAGTAAATGATAAAGGTAAAGAGAGAGGCATTGGAATTTAAAAAATGCCAAGAATATTAACTAGGAAAAAATCCGACAAAAACCAACACACACAAAAGAAATATAGAGTGCATCACAACTAAACTGATATTTAGATCTCCATATATAAAATGAAAAGTTCATCTGCCTTTCAGACATGCAAAACCAGACAATTTTGTAAGTAAGGAGAAAAAAGAATCATAAAAAAAAAAAGGAACAAATCTAGAGAAGTGGTTTCCAAGTTTCAGGGCAGGGGTGGTCATGACCTTCATGCTCTTTCTTATGTCAGCACTTAATATGTGAAAGTGCTGGATCCAACTATCCCCAGAGGCTCAATCTCATTAACTTCACCTGAGCCACTATTCCTACTTATGGGAGAAACTTAAGGATCACCAAGAGGGTCATATAATTAAGTCTCGGTTGGGGAGGAAGTTTGTGAACCATTGGTATAGAATATTAGTTATTTTCCTTCCCCAAGAACATTTGATTAAAATAATTCCTAGACCTGAAGTAATAAGCAGTCTTGTGTATGGTCCTGTGGATTGGTCCCTCTTTGAAAGGATTCAAATGGAATGTGTTCATCTGCATTAAGTTGGTCTACATTTATATTCTTAAATGGTTCCTCAGTAGCTAACCCAAGCAATGTATTAGGATTTTCAGTAGGTATAGTTAGATCCCCATCAAATTGGCCTTGCCTTCCATTGCTAGATGGAGTTCCAGTGCTGGAAGAGTGAAGCTTTGCTAATTTGGAGCCAAAGCATGGTACGTGCAGGATGCTAGGTGGTCTTTGTTGCTGTCTCTCACCCTCATTTTCTTGGACTTCATTTTGAATGTCTTCAGGCTTGGAGCCTTCATCAATGGTACCAATAACAAGTTGCTCAGGAGTAAGGGCAACAGATCTTTCATTGAGCTGGTTTCCTTCAAAAATTTGTTCTAGAATATTGTTCCCATCTCCTCCAAGATCATTCTTGAGACATGGTATATTTTTTGATTGAGGAGAGCTGGTCTCAGAAGAGGACATCATTCCTGTTTGGTCCAGTTGATTCTTTACAGAACATGGTGTATTCCTTCTCAGAGTGGACACATCCTCTCTAAAAGGACTTGTGTTTTGGCTTTCCCCAGGCAGTTTCTTCTCTGAGCTGTTTCTTTGACCAGGGAGAATGTTTGTTGGGGAGACAATAGGTCTTGTATGCTTAGTAAGACTACTTTCTGTGTACATAGGGTTGGTGGCTTGGTTCTCCCCTGGTGCAAGATCGTAGGATGAAGTGTAATCTTGAAGAGCCAGTGGATTGTCCTTGTGTCCCGTGGAGCCACTAACACAGCAAGAACCTCTTGGGCTGTGGTGAAATAAATGTGCTTCTTTTTGTCCTGATGGGTAGCTTTGAGGAATGAAGTCTGGGAAAGCCAAATGTTGTCTCTCTGGTGAATTTAAACTAGTAATTTGCATGTCATAGTTCAAATTCTGACCTTCTTGCCATGTTGGATTTTTCTGAAGCCCGGCTGGGGTATTACTGGAATAGGGATTGTTCTGTTTCTGGTCTGGTAGACTAGCTTTCTGTGAATTTGTTGCCTGATCCCAGAAATTTCTGTTGAAATATGACTCTCTTTCTTTCTGTCCTTGGGGTTGAATCCTGTGGTCCCAGGAGTTCCATGAAGGAAAGAAAGTGCTTTCTTCTTCTCCAATAGCATTATTACCATAATAGCCCCTGTTCTCCACAGGTGGTGATATAGTGGGACCTGGATTATATGATGGAAAAGTCTCTTCTGGGCTCCAGGGATAAAATTCACTATAAGGAAAGTCTTCCCTGGGTTTTGATGGATTATCTAAGGAAGAGGGAAGATACTGCTTTGGTTGATTTGAAGCATATTGCTCGCCTTCATAGAGCCTCACTGTTGGACTTCCTTTAAAGCTCAACTCTTCCTCACCCCATTTACTTCGTGCTGGAAAAGATTCATCTCCAGTTGGATCTCTTGGGTCCTCTTCATTGTAATGGACTGTCTCTTTCTGGACTAGAGTATTCATAGAGTACCGTGGATTTTCTGGTTGTCTTATAGTATTGGGAGAATCAATTCTCTCATCCCAGATATTGCTTCTAATGTATGGTAAATTTTCCCTGGGATAATAGGGGTTATATTCATGGTAGAAAACACTTCCTCTAGAGCCTTGGGATGGCTGTGGCAAATGTTCTTCTTGCCTCCCAGGATCTTCCTTAAAGTATGGAGGAATTTCTTTGTTGCTCCAAGTATTTCTTCCAGTAGGAAAATGTTCTCTTGTAGTAGAGGGAATTTCCTCAGGGTATACAGGCTGTTGTGTACTGTGCTTTAATTCAGGCTGATTAGTTTCTGATTCATATGGGATTCTTCTTGGTTCTAAAGCAATACCTTTGGGCAAATTCTGACTTTGGGTTTGTACATCAGAACTTGGTGCTTTTCTGGAATCTCCTCTTGGAAAATAAGAATTTTCACGTTGATTAATAGAATTAAAATTTGGACCTAGCATATTGTCCTCGGGGCGAGGTGATTTATAATTTGGTTTATTAACTCCATAATGTTGAGAGGTTTTCCAAACACCAGCTGTATCCTTTGTAGGACTGATCATTCTATCTTTTTGGCCTAATGATTTTTCTTGTGGATTTTGAATTTTTTCATTGCGGCCAACAGTAGCCTGTTTGGGGCCCAAGGGTATGACATTGGTTCCCATAAGGTGTTTATTTGGCGCCTGAGGCTTTCTTCTGAAATTTGCTGGATTTCCTGCATAATTGGGGTAATTGACTCTTGAAGTGGGAGGATAAGCTTTACGATAAGTTGGATTTCCTGGCCGAGTTGCTTGTTTGCCTTCCCAAGCTAAGGAATTCCACCGAGGACCCCGTTGAACTTGTTGATTTCGGTATAAAGGCCCATACTGTCTGTGTCCCATGGCAGTACCAGTGGGATGCCATTGTCTTCCAGTAGGAGGATTTCGGATGTTAGGATTTGGGTAAATTTCATGAATCTTTGGCTGACTTGGTTTCCATGGGATTTGACTTCTGGGCCCTCCCTGGCCTGAAACATTAACTGAAGGGGGTGGGAAGACACCATTTTGAGCTGTAGGGTTGCTCCCAGTGTTGGGTACCGGGGCATTATTTCCTATTGAGAAGGTTTCATTTCCACCTTGACTTCTTCCAGGATTTGGCTGGGTAGAATTAGTCTCAGTAACTGTTGAATTAGCTGAGGGTTCTGCGGGTGGGCTCTCAGCTTTAGGAGGATCTTTTTCTTTGGGTTTTTCAATATCATCAAACATCTCTTCTGAATAATAAGGGGGGTGACCTCCAAAGCCATGATATCCAAAATATCCAAAATAAGGATTCTGTAGGAAAGGAAATGGAAATCAATAATTATTCTTTGTTTCCTACCATGGTGTTGCTTGGAAATTTATAGTGTAATAGGGAAATCTTATCAGCCACATTCTGAACTTAATTGGCTGTGTTTTATTTCTTGAAATTTGATTCTTCTTTTTCCATGACCCTGTCTGCCCATTTTTGGTTTTCTTTTCTGGTATTCTTTCTGACCATTAGGCCTAGATTTTAAATCTGAGGGTTAAAAAAAATTTTTTTTTGTTCTATACTTTATCCTCCTTACTCTGATGTTCTTGTTTTACACACATACCTGGAGCAGAGTGCATGCTAAAACTTCCAGTAGGAATCCATACTGATAACCCCCAAAGGCCTACAACACTTTCTCTTGAGGGTAAGACAGCGAGGCTGCTTCACTAAAGATTTTGTAAGTACTTTTAATTGAATATACCTAGAACTGGGATCATCTCCTCTAAAACCTCCTTCAACATTCTATATTTAAGAAGTATAATCAACCCAGTTCCCAGATTTCTGCTCTAACCCTTATTTCCCCAATTAACTACCAAGTCCTAGAAAATCTAAACTTTCATATTGTCTCATCTTTATCCCCAGTACTACTGAACTGTTTTAATGATTTTCTTAATGCCTGCTCTATATGTAATCTTACTTTCCTCTAATCTTGCCTCTTAATTGCTATCAGAGTAGTGAAGGCTAGGGATGGGCATTGGAAATCCTTCCACTTTCCTCTTTTAATATAAATGTATTTAAAGTTCCTTACACCTTACAGGATAAAATATAAACCCGTTAGCATAAACTAGAAAGCAGTACAGCTTAGTGCTAAAAAATGGGGCTGTAGACAGATGTGGGTTAACATCTGTATTCTACAAGTGTTAGTACTATGACTCTTGACTTACCTCAGTTTATTCATTTGTAATGTGGAGATAATAATAAAATAATATCAACTTTATAGCTTGTTATGAGGGTCAAACGAGACAAAATGTATAAAGTTCTGTGCCTGGAACTTGGGAATTGATAATAAGTGTTATACATAAGATGATGATGATGATAATAATAATAATAATAATAATAACAACAATAATTTTTAATGATTGTCTGAGCTATAAGTATTACATTCAGCTTCATTTCCTCCTTCTTGTACTTAATGCAATTGTAAATCACTGTTACTATTAGTTTTCTGGAAACTCAGTTCTGTTTATGAACATAAATGTTTCATGCCTTTGCACATGGCTTCTTTATATCCAACCTTCTCCCACCTACACGTTTATCCTTTCTGGCAAACTTGACTCATCCTTCAGGACTCAACTTGACTGTCTGTATTGACTTCCATGGGCAGAATTAGGCTTTACTGCCAGGTATCCACAGCAATACCAATTTTTGTCATAATAATCATCCCACTGAATTTCAGTTGCTTATATTCCTGGGTTCTCCCACTTGATTTTACCATGTGAAATTTTTGAATGAAACATATTTCTCATCTTAGTTTTCCAGTATCTAGCACAGTAGGAAGTGTGTAATAAATGGTCATTTAATGATTTAATCATCATAAACTGTAAATTTCTAGACATTTGTGAAGCATTTAGGTAACTTAGTTTTTGTTTTAAAACAAATTTAATTCCAAGAAAAAGTATTTTTATCCCCATTTGTGTATAGAGATGATGAGAAAGATGAATGATAAGAAGTCCCCATCATTCTGGCGATGGTGGCAGTGGCCCCAACTGGTAGAATATGGACTTAATGTCTATACTAATTGCCTGGATTATTCTGTTTCATTTTCTCATGTTATATTTGTGAAAATATGAAGTACCAATTTTTAGGTTAGATTGCATGTAATTATATGCATCATTTTTATTTTAGGTTTTTATAATATTTAAACTACTTTATTTTTTAAAAAAAATTTTTAGTTGGGGATATAGCTTTATTTATTTATAAGAGGTGCTGAGAATCAAACCTAGTGTCTCATACATGCTAGACAAGCACTCTTCCATTGAGCTACAACCATTGCCCTAATATTTAAATATATATCATCATTGACTTAATAATCTTCACTATCAACTAGTTTAAGGACACTTTTTCTCTCTCCTCACCAAACTGTTCTGCATTTCACTAAGCACATATCATATATTTAGGGAAAAAGAGGAAATAAGCTCTAGGGGTGGGGTCTTATGCCATAACTGCTAAAATGACATTTTTGATGACATGGTGCTGGAATATTACCTGTGACAGAGTGTGAGGTAGTAAAAAAAAGATTGGACTGGATATCAAAAGACTTAGATTCTGGGTCCAGTTCATCCACTAAGTAAGTAGACAAAACTAAATCGTGATTTATCTTGTCTGGACTTCAGTTTATTTATACAATGAGTGATCTAAATGATCATTAAATTCCATTCTGAAAATAACATTGTATGATGCTCTTAACTTCCTTCTCTGTTTATTATGTCTGAGCTTATTAGCTTTCTTAGCAAGTGTGTGAGGGAGATCTTTCAATGCATGTAGAAGAGAAATGATATGTCACATTTTACTTAGACTGCTAACTCGATTTGTTTCACTTTTTTTTTTTTTTAAATTTGGGAACGTGAGCTATAGAAAGTTCATATGTTGGATTTGAGCTTTCTTACTAGATGTAGATTAAAAAATATTACCTTAGGGCTGTGGTTATGACTGGGGCTGTGGTTGTGGCTCAGTGGTGGAGCATTTGCCTCACATGCATGAGGCACTGGGTTCAATCCTCAGCACCACATAAAAATAAAATAAAGGTATTGTGTCCATCTACAACTAAAAAATATTTAAAAAATAGTACCTAATAGACTGTAATTTCTAATAGAGAATGTAACTTACTCCTTCTTCATTGCTGAGTGGTAGACGTCCATAACGTGGTGGCGGTACCCTCTGAAAGGTGAAAAACACAGGGAATACAAGAGAAAACCCCCTTATGCTGCCATTTGTTTATAGGACTGAAGGTACGTTAAATTAGCTCAAGTCAGTATTGGATGTTCATAATATGAACTTTTAGCTTCTGAGTCATTAGATCTCACTAACTATAAAGAGTTATCCTACTCAAAATACCTTGTATAGCCACATATGTTAGCCATCACTCCACCCTGCTACTTCCAGCATTCCTAACCTCCACCCCCTCATCACACCTTGCCAACATACCACTCCACACAAGGGGGAGGGAGACTGTGGAGGGGAGGGAGGGAGAGAGATAGAGAGAGAGGGAGGGAGGAAAAATAAAGGTATTGAAATTGAGATTTGAGTGATATTAAACATTCATATTTGAACATCTAGTAATAGAGATTGAATAATGTTATTTTTAGAATGCGTACATCATATTTAGGGTCAATTTTCCTAATCAAATTTGGAGGATGAATTTCTGCTCAGTGATTTGCAAAGTGGGAGGGTTTAGAAAAGTAGTTTGGTTCCTATAGACTTTCTTTCTTTCTCTCTCTTTTTTTTTTTTCCAGACAGGGTCTTATTAAATTACTCAGGCTGGCCTTGAAGTTGTAATTCTCCTGCCTTAACCTCCCAAGTAGCTGGGACTATAGGCATATGCCATGTAGGGGGATAGATTTTCAAGAAGTTCTATGTAAAGGAGATTAATAGTTACTTTGGCATGAGAATCATGCTATTTTAAAAATCTTTACCTTGAATTGCTTTAATTTTTTTAGTTTATTATGGCCAGTAAAAGGAAGTTGCTTTTTTAAGGGGGTGGGGGAAAGGAACTCAGTTGGGTGTGGTGGCATGTCTGTAATCCTAGCAACTCAGGAGGTTGAGGCAGGAGGATCCCAAATTGAAGACCAGCCTGGACAATTTAGGGAGTTCCTGTCTCAAAATAAAAAATAAAAAAGGTTGGGGATGTAGCTTAGTGATAGAGAACCTTTGGGTTCAATCTTAGTACTGCAAAAATCAAAAACAAAACAAAAAGTAGAACAAAACAACAAAAGAAAGGAACTCATACTCCTTGGAATTAATTGTTCTTGTTGATAAGCTCTTTCCATTAGAGTTGTGAACAACAACAAAAAATCCATGGTATAGCTGAATGTACAGTCACCAAGTATTTCTTGATGTTGTTTTAGGTTTTTTTTTTTTTTAAAGACAACTAGTCTTTACTATTAACTTAATTCAGATAGTTTATTTTGCCATCCATATTTTTAATGCCTATGACATAATTTCAATATTTAATAATTTTAAATCTTTAATAATTCTTTAAGTGTTCTTATAAATATCATTTTGGAAGGTTCTGTATTATGATGTATCTGTGACTAGAAACACTAAGGTATGATGAAAAGATCTTGTAGTTTTAGTTGTAGATGGACACAATACCTTTATTTTATTTATTTATTTTTATGTGGTGTTGAGGATTGAGCACAGTGCCTCACACACACTAGGCAAATGCTCTACCACTGAGCAACAACCCACCCCCAAGATCTTAGCTTAATCCTAGCTTACCCTATGTTTTTCAAACTCTGTTTATAGTCAATTTCCCCATTACATTAAATGAAGACAGTCATTGTGTTTTGTAATCTCATAAGGAAGTGGGGTCATAGCTGTTTGGTGATTTAGGCAGTGTTCATGCCATTAATTAGTCTGAACAAAAAAAATTCATTCAAAAATTATCATTTTCCTGCATGGTTACAGATGTGATAATTTTTGTTTCATATTCTATTGATTAGAATGTGGCATTCTATTATAGCATCTGAACTTGTATTAATTTAAGATATAACTTGCTAATATTATTTTTTGTTTCTAGTGTCAAGATAAAACATTTTTTACCTGTGGAATTGGCCAGGGTGGTTGGCCATAGGGAAATAGTCCATTGCCAAATGGTGGGAATGCCTTGAGAGAAAGAAAGAATCAGAGTTATGTGGAAGTGAGAAAAATAAATTTAAAATGAATATTATTATTTGAATCTTGGGGAACATTTGAATCTTGGGGGACTTTTATTTCCTTTTGCATTAAACTGTGTTTATTTTAGGACAGAGATAATAATAATTACTATATTGAACCTTTATGTTTCAAGTACTGTGCTTAACATTATATATTGTTAAACTCATATAATGTTCAGATAACCATGGAAGATAGGTACTTCATTATTTCCATTTTATTTAAGAATCTGAGACTCATAGAAGGTAAGTCACTTGCCCAGACTCTCATGGCAGGGGAATGATTGAAACCAGGATTCAAATCCAGTGGTGTCTTTTTATTCAATTTTGTATTTCCTGTATTATAATTGTGATAATAAATGACCCAAAACCATTGATTGAGATTTTGAGAAAACAATTGCACATCTTCTTGTCTTATTTCAGGACTGCACTTGTGTCATCTGAAATACTAGAAGCAGTATTTATTTTAGAGCAGTATTTTAGGTCATCTAAGTGTGGATCTAGAAAGGACTTACAGACCATATAGTTTATTCATGGGGAAACAGTTGTCAATAAAGGTAAAGTGACTTTCTCATGATCATAAACCAATAAAACTTGGGGGTAGAACTTAAACCTTTGTTTCTTGACTCTTACTCTCGAGGCCATTTTTGTTATACCATATTGACTCTGTATTTTAAAAGGATCTTCTTTAAGTCAATGTATTTGAATAATTTTGAACCAAACAAGGTTGGAGTTGACTCTTCAGACAGTTTTGGATAAATGTCAGAACTCAATATCATATTACATATAATAGAACCTGTATTAAGTTTCAGAGGAAGTGTGTATTCAGGGATGATATGGACCTCCAAATACATTTTATGGCTTTTACTGACTTTGATTTGGGATTTTTTTTATGGGTGAGCCTTACCTGAGGAGGTTGGGTTTCTTCTTTGCCCTGAGTTGTGGCTTGTGGTGGCTGCTTTAAAGGCTGTTTTTGTGGTGGATTTTTTGGCTGGGTTTGGTTGGGTTTCTGGGTCTCTTGGGTTTGATCAGTCTTGGTCTGGTGTTGGGGTTCTGGGGGATTCTGCCATGCATTGGGTTGTGGCTGAGGCCACATGGGCATCTGGTACTGTGGAAATGGCTGAGGGATTTGAAAACCATTTCCATAAAGGCCCATATGTGCCATCTGAAAGAGTAACAAAAAACAGTGAAACCACATTAGGGTTGATATTTAGACTGTCCCTACCCTCTAATATTAGTCTTCAAAACCCATCCTAGGAGCTTAAAAATTCTATGGAACTTGGCTCTACAATGGAAGCTTCAGACTCTTTAGCAGGAACTTTTTTACATAAATGAACTTCTCTATAAAATCAAACTAACCAAAGCTCAGAATTCAATGAGAAGTTTATTTCAGAATTTGATAATTTTCTAACTCTGAAATCCTGACTCAGGTAAGCAGTGTAAAGTTAGAGACACTTCTCAGAAGAAAATATACAGTGGATCAACAAATATATGAAAAAATGTTCAACTTCTCTAGTAATTAGAGAAATGCAAATCAAAACTACTCTAAGATTTCATCTCACTCCAGTCAGAATGGCAGTTATCAAGAATACAAGCAATAATAAGTGTTGGCGAGGATGTGAAGAAAAAGGTACACACATATATTGTTGGTGGCACTGCAATTCTTCCAACCACTATGGAAAGCAATATGGATATTCCTTAGAAAACTTGGAATGGAACTACCATTTGACCCAACTATTCTATTCCTTGGTCTATACTCAAAGGACTTAAAATCAACATACTTTATAGTGACACAGCCATATCAATGTTCATAACAGCTCAATTCACAGTAGCTAAACTGTGGAACCAACCTAGGTGCCCTTAAACAGATGAACAGATAAAGAAATTGTGGTACATATACACAATGGAATATTAGTTAGCATTAAAAGAGAATAAAATTGTGGTAAATAGATGGAGTTGAAGATTATCATGCTAAGCAAAGTAAGCCAATCCCCCAAACTAAAGGCTGAATGTTCTCTCTGATAAGTGGATGCTGATCCATAATGGGGGTTGAGGGGTGGGCATGGGGGAGAATGGAGAAACTTTGGGCAAAGGGGAGGGAGGGAAGGATAGCAGGCATGGGGACAGGAAAGTTGGTGGAATTAGATGAATGTTATAACCCTAGGTACATATATCACTGCACATGTAGAGTGTACATCTACATCGTGTACAACCAGAGAAATGAAAAGTTGTGCTCCATTGGTGTACAGTGAATTGAAATGCATTCTACTGTCATGTATAACTAATTAGAACAACAACAACAACAACAACAACAACAAAGAAGTGTACAAGTTAGGTTTCAGGGAGTTTGATATCAAACTCAAACCCAGTGTGACTTGTAATAAAGCAGGATAAAAAGAACAAAAAGGAAAAAGAAAATAAAGTAAGTGTGACTATAATGCAAAGTAGAAAAACAAGCAAAAAGGACAAAACAACAACAAGAACAAGAACTCCCAAACAGAAATAATTAAAATTCTGTGTAAACACCCTTATATGATGCATATATTTCTTGATTATAGACGGAAACTCTTTAATGCTGCTTTTTTCAGAATTTCCCCAGTTACAGGGTTGAACAAGAAAGCAAAAGTCATTATAATCTGAAAATGATTATTTATGAATTGATTTTAGTCTTGCAATATCAATCCCCATGATTTCCTCCCTGATTTAATGCCAGTCTCTATCTCCAGTCTTCATTAATTAGTCTCTTACTATCTGCTGGATGATTACATATGACAATGCATATGATACAATCAAACAAAGGTTATTGATGGAAGGCACTAAAACCAAGAATGAGGATGTGAAAAAGTTAGACCAAAGAGAAATTGAGGGAGAGAATATTGAAAATGATGATGATTTTAGGTGAAGGTCTTCAAGAGAGAATGACTGGATAAGTTCATGCCCCCCCATGCCATCAATGGCCATCATCATCATGCCACAAAAGTCAAAAGTGACATGTTGGGTTGTTTTGCAAGTTTGTTAGAAAATTACACTAAAATATACAACTGACACTTGATTCATGTACTAGTTTTTTCTAAGAATTAGCACAGTGATAAGAATAATCCACGTTTATTTCAATAAAATAAAAAACTCACAATTTTAGTGTTATCTGTCAAGACAATACAAATAAAATTTACTACCCCCAAAATATTTATTATGTTATTTTTTATTATGCTATTTTTATTGTTATTGTGAATATGTTATATGTGATATTTTCCTAGAACCAATTTTTTATATGAAGAACCCTTGTAATTACTGGATGATTTTGATTTATGGGAGAATAATAGTAATTAAAAGGAGGAAAATTTACCAAGGAGGGACAAATGAAATGACTTTCCCCTTTGAAACTTTTATAGCAATTATATGGTAATTAAAATGTATGTAGCTATTAATGTCTCTATTAGCTAAGTAAAACCTTATAATGTAGTTATCTGGATTTAAACAAGAAATCCTCAGAAATGCTATAAAGAAGAACTTACATGTGGGGCATTCATAAAGTTGAATGGACCAAAACGCATCATCTGCAATGAAAGGGATCCATTAATGTGGAAAAGGTTTTATTTAGTTAATTCACAATTGATAAGCAAGTTGAATTTCTGATTTTTAAGGAACAGTAATTATAATGTCTTTTACTAGTTACACACAGATTTAAAATGAGTATATATAAAAACTTTTAGGGCATTTTACGTTAGAATTTTCAGAAGAATCAATATAGAATGATAGATATAAACATCTGGTCTACTTTGTTGTTTTAAAATGTTCTGTTCTCTTAATTTGAAGTTCAGAATTTGAGAACAAGATAATTCTCTGATAAGATGATTCTTCTTCTTGATGTACATTGAATTTGGTTAGTGATCCCTGTATGTGTATATAAAAGATATTTATATGCTTAAGCATCTACTGTCTAACAACCTTTGGTACAAGTGACTACTTTTTCTAGCTAACAAAATTATCCAAAAAGCTGATATGAACTAAATTTTAACATAAATCCATCTTTAACTTAAAAAGAAATATTGAAGCAACCAGATAGGATCATGCTGGAGGGAATTAGCCTTGATTTGAGAGTTTAATACTTGCAATGCTTCCTCCCTTTACCTTTTTCATTAGAAATTTTAATAAGAATTTCATAATTCATGAGAAATTTTGCTAGTACTCTATTTTTTTTGAACTTAAGAGGATAAGGCCCTGGGAAACTTTTCCCCTCATACTGAGCATACATACCTCTTCACTTTTACTGCTAAATCCGGGCATTCGGGGCATATGCATCTGGAACTGAGAGAATATCAGTGACAAATGCAGAACCTTAGTTGAAATAAGCCCAACAGCTATTCCCAAGCTATGTAACAATAGAACACAAAGAAAAGGCCTAATATTTAAAAAAATACTCACTGGCATAGCAGCAGAATTACCAAGAAGACCTAGAAAGACCAGGAGAATCTTCATTTTTCCACTTGATACCTAGAATACAAAACTGAATATTATTTTTGTACTGTGAAATATTGTGCTTAGGGCACTCTGCAGTTATTTAACTGCCAATCAACTTATCTGTCAAGGAAAGTACAGAAATACAAGGGGTCTCTGCTCTTTCTTATGTTAAGAAATCAGTATTACCTAGTACTGTTCCAAGTTGTCCAAAGTATCAGATTATAAAGGAAAGATAGGAGAGAGCAAGAGTGAGAAAGAGAAAAAGAATAATGATGCTTTGGAAGACGGTTCATAACATTAAAATATGGAAATTAGAAATTAAGAAGTAACCTAAAATAGGAATATTTACAGTTTTGAATTTCTAGATCTAAATTGGATTAAAAAGGCATAATAATATCCAACTACATTCGCTTTAAATATAATTTCAATTTCAATGAGTATCCATTAGGACTTTGTATTATTAAGATGTTATAAACAACATTCCATTATATAGAAGTTAATTAATATTCAAATGAAACTGGAATATTCCAAAATCCTATTTTTCTTCTTTCCTCTATTATTCATTTTATTATTTTTAAAATAATAAATAATAAGTAATTTATTTTTTATTATAATAAATCATTTCTGCTCAAGGGCTGGTCAGGAAAATAGGAAGAAATAGGCAGACATGCAAGTTTATCTCTTCATTAGATAAGTAACAGTTGTGACTTGTGTTTAGTATAAGTTACAACAAGTGGATGCTTTCTAAATGTTTCTAAGATAATAAATCAAGATATGGGGAACCTTTGTTTAATTTTTCTCAATCATACATTTCATCTGTGTTGTAGCTGTCAATGGTTTTTGCTAGTTCTGCACACTCATGAAGGAAGATATGGAATTTTATTTTACTAATATAAAATGCCACTTACTTTCTCTTTTGCAAAGTTGATGTATTATGTTAGATGATTCTTAATATCCACATTACCTCTAAAAGTGCATAATTGGATGGAAGTCTATGATAGTTTTTGAATTGAAAATGATAGTGGTTTATTTCTATGAAGTACAATGACTGTTTAAGTTTTTCCATTTCGTCTGTGAACACAATATGCTTTGGTTTTTCTGATGTAATTAAATAGTGTTTTGTGCTCTCAAATATACTTCTGGTAATGTCTAGTTTCATAAGATAGATATTAGGAAAAATAAGTGAAAATACTCACCAAGTTATATAACTTAGGAAAAGAGGCTCCATTCCTGTACTGAAGCAGCAACATTTTTCACCAAAATTTTCATAAGCTTTTGGAAAAATTAAAGATAAAGTATGAAAAGAAACTCAAATATACAAGCGGAACAAAGAAACAAACAATAGCAAAGCTTCACCTCTAAGGAAGCACATGTCATGTTAACCATTTTATCCAATCACACCCTTATTAGAGGATCCTCAAAATCAAGCTTAATCGTCTGTTGTTTTAAGATTAAGATGAGAGCTCAATGAGAGAGAAAATGACATAGGCATTGTATTTTTGAGATTACTTGTAGTACATTGTTGACAAAGCTTGACTTTCTTATGGGGGAAATGTATAAAGATACAATATTAAAGGAGTTCTAAATAATTAGGAAGAAAATGCATAGATAAACATACCAAATAAACCAAAGAGTTAAATTTTTTATCAGAAGATTAGTCTACAAATATGATGGTACAATCAACATAAATGCAATAAGGAAATCAGTTGACATCTATGAATTCAGTTCATTATTTGGCACTATAAATTTATGTTGACAATATCTAATACTCACCCAATGCCGGTTGGAAACTGCAATATATAAAAAAATAAGCGTTTACTTGAACTTTGTTTGCCTGTCTTTGAAATATATTCCTAATGATCTATAGTGGAAATGAAAATAAATTGCTGAAGCCAGGGAGATCCAAGGAGCAAGACAAATTTATTTTTAAATAATAAAACAAAAATTCTTCATGAATATGTCATGTTCAGTACCAAAAGGCTTAAAATAAAAAAGATTCCTCCTTCACAGAAAGCTTGGCATAGCAAGATCACATTTAAGCACTGTTGTAGACATGTATAACCAATCAGCTTTGAGGAAAAAGGTTTTGCCATCACAAGAGTTTAAGGTAATACACACACACACACACACACACACACACACATACACACACATCACACATGTTATTACAGGAGTTGTCAAATCAAGTCTCTTATTATATATAATTACAGTTCAGGGAAATGAGCTTACAGTAGTAAGATTTAGAAGATGCTTTCCTTGTGAATTTGGTTTTGAAGTATAGAAACATCATTTATTCAAATATTTGGGGAACAAAGGTGAATATTAACTATTTAGTATTGTCATCAATCACTGGCAATCACTAGAAGGCAGAACAACATATAATATGTTTAATATATGTTTAATTTAATATGTTTAATATTAAATTTAATTTGTTTAATATATAATCAGGATGAACTGCAATGTTATATCCATTTATAACTCAATGACTTGATTTGATTTGTATTATGTTAAGACCATGAGGACCTAGTTTCTTTTCTAAAAAAACATTTTAAAATATGTTTTTTTTTAGTTGTAGATGGACACAATACCTTTATTTTATTTATTATTTATTTTTATGTGGTGCTAGGCATTGAACTCAGTGCCTCATACGTGCTTGGCAAGCCCTCTAGCACTGAGTTACAACCCCAGGGCCCTAGTTTCTTATTAAAGTCAAATATACTTCAGTCATTGATTTAGAATTTTTAAAAAACTGGTTAAAATGGCAAGTGAACTCTCAGCTATTCGTGACAGTACAACCCTATGAAAAGAGGAACAAAGAAATTCACTGAAGTGGTTATGTTATGGATTTTTTTCTGCACTCTGATTTTTCATCAGAAAGATTTCACTTCTAAATAAGTCAAATTATACTTTCCATTGACAAAAGCAAACTTTGCTATCTTTATTGAACTTTGTTGTTTCCTTATAGTTCCATGAGATAAAATGTTTGTCATGTTGATGCTTGCTTAGTTTAATGCTGGTATTTTACAAATTGAGAATAATTGAATTTGATGCCAAAAGCTGGTTTCTACTTGGTAATGTTGTATATGTGAGTTCAACCAGTTTTTTGTATATGGTGCTATTCTTCTAAGACATGAGAAGTGCCATGTCTATTATTTTGGGCCAAATAATATTGCATTTCTTAGCAGTCCTGCTCCCAAAGTTTAGTACCACAAAGAATAAAATTGTGCTAGAACAATCACTTTTAAGCCAGAAATATTTAAGTTTGTATGTATTCAAGATATTCAAAGTGTTTCTGCTTCAAGTATGTGGCTGCCTTTGTCTGGTTTTGTAGAAATGAGTAGCAATTATAATACTTTACATTGAGATGAATTTGCAAGTGGTAGGACACCTAGGAGACAGTATATTCTTAGAGATGAATGGAACTTTTGGTGCTAGATGACCCTACTATATGCCTGTACCATTCATGTAAACTAGATTTTTAATTTTGACTTTAGCATACATTAGGTTATTGGGAGTTGCTATTAAACCTCACTGTTACCTGCTTTTTCTATTTACTTTTGTTTCCATTGCCACAAGAGTTATTGGTTGTCATGAAATAATTCATATTTCTAAAATCCATGCTAATTAGTGAGTGAACTTTTCACTGTTGGATTGGATTCAGAAAATAACCAAAGCGCTTTTTTCTTAAAAATGAAACCCCAAAAACTAAAGAACTGTTTTGAAGCAGTTCTTTGTGACTTTTCCCCCTTTATTCCAACCATCGCTTTTTATTTTATAAATTATTTTTGTCTCCAAACAATTTAAAACCATTGGTGAACATGTTTTTTAACTTAGCTTTAAAAATTTTTAAATATATTCTTTGTTGTTTTTCATCTGTATTTTTTATGTAAATTTTTTATTTATATATGACAGCAGATTGCATTACAATTTTTATTACACATATAGAGCACAATTTTTCATATCTCTAATTGTATACATAGTATATTCACACGAATTCGTGTCTTCATACCTGTACTTTGGATAGTAATGATTATCACATTCCACCATGATTAATTACCCTATGCCCTCTCTCTTCTCCTCCAACCTCTGTGCCCCATCTAGGTTCATCTGTTCCTCCCATGCTCCCTCTCCCTATCCCACTATGATCAGCCTCTTTATATCAAAGAAAATATTCAACATTTGTTTTTTTGGGATTGGCTAACTTCACTTATCTTTATCTTCTCTAACTCCATCCATTTACCTGCAATTGCCATGATTTTGTTCTCTTTTATTGCTGAGTAATATTCCATTGTGTATATATGCCGCTTTTTTAAAAAAATCCATTCATTTATTAAAGGGCATCTAGGTTGGTTCCACAGTTTAGCTATTGTGAATGGTGCTGCTATAAACATTGATGTGGCTGTGTCCCTGTAGTATGCTGTTTTTAAGTCCTTTGGGTATAGACCAAGAGGAGGGATAGCTGGGTCAAATGGTGGTTCCATTCCCAATTTTCCAAGAAATCTCCATACTGCTTTCTATATTGGCTGCACCAATTTGCAGTCCCACCAGCAGTGTATAAGTGTACCTTTTTCCCCACATTTCGCCAACAAGAGTATCTTCTTCTCCATCTTGTTGTTTGTATGCATAATAGCTGCCAATCTGATTAGAAGGAGATAAAATCTTAGAGTGGTTTTGATTTGCATTTCTCTAATTGCTAGTGATGATGAACATTTTTTTCATGTATTTGTTGATTGAATGTACATCATCTTCTGAGAAGTGTCTCTTCAGGTCCTTGGCCCATTTATTGGTTGGGTTATTTGTTTTGGTTTTGTTTGTTTGTTTGTTTGTTTTTGGTGCTTAGCTTTTTGAGTTCTTTATATACCCTAGAGATTAGTGCTGTATCTGATGTGTGAGGGGTAAAGATTTGCTCCCAAGATGTAGGCTCTCTATTCAGATCACAGATTATTTCTTTTGCTGAGAAGAAGCTTTTTAGTTTGAATCCATCCCATTTATTGATTCTTGATTTTAATTCTTGTGCCACAGGAGTCTTATTAAGGAAGATGGGGTCTAATCCCACATTATGGAGATTAGGGCCTACTTAGGGCCTCTATTAGACGTAGGGTCTCTGGTTGTATTCTTAAGTCCTTGATCCATTTTGTGTTTTATCCATAAAACATGGCTTCTCAACCTGGGATCTGTTAACCCAAGAAATTTTGTATAAGAATTAGTCTGTTTATGTGTAAATGTACTGCATACCCGCTATGAAACAGAAAACATATCCCCAAGGGTCTATGATCTCTCCCCCTTTTTTTTGTTCCTCTAATTGTTAGCATTCCCTTGTTGATTTAGATTGTGAGTTTCTAAGAACAGAAAAGTTTTTGGACTTTTTGGTTTTAGTTATGGTAGAAAGAGACTGGTTTTTGAGTTACCAGACTTGAGTTTAAACTTTTCACAAATTATCCAACTACCTACTTTCCTGTTCAGTATAATGGGGGTAACATTATCAAGACTCATACTAAATAAATGAAATAATATTGTAAAATGCCTTGAATTTAGTAGTAGATAAGTATCAGCATCTGATTGACCAATCTATGAAGGTATTTGTGATTTTACGTTATTACCTTGTAATGATTACTAATGATTTACTAATGATTTAAAAGTAATAAATAAAGTCATACTTCTCAGAGAAAATAGATCCTCTTCTAAGCACAGGTATTGATCAAAGTTCTGTGGCTTATTAGCAGAGCATTCTGCCACAGAAGGGTCACTCAGTGAAGGGCCTGAGACTAAGTAGTACTTAAGGCTTCCATTACGGGTGCCAAATAATGTCAAAGGGTCCACAACCTTGACTTCTCTCTGAAACCATTCAGTATATTTTCAGGACCTAAGTATCAGAAACTCTTCTAATAAACAGAAGAGGAAGAATAGTTTAATCTCTCATGGACTAAATGGCTAGTAATCATATTTTATACCATAGTTGCTGAGCAGCTACTTCACACAAACCCCTGGCTTAGGTGTCTGCCCACCCTTCACAGGATATTAGGGTAGGAAATTTTCTAAGTAGGGGCTTCAAATTCTGTTTTTTTCAACTTACTTATTTTAAAATCAGTTTCATCATCTGTAAATGGGGGATAATAACAAAATTCCTTTTATAGGTTTGTTGATAATTTAATGAGATACTTCACTTTAATGTCTTAGCACATAAAATGGGAGTAGTGGCACATGCCTGTAATCCCAGAAATTCAGGAGACTGAGGCAGAAGGATTGCCAGTTCGAGGCCAGCCTCAGCAATTTAGGGAGGCCCTCAGCAATTTAGCAAGACTCTGTCTCATAATAAAAAGTAAAAAAGAGGATATAAGTCAGTAGTAAAGCACCCCTGGTTTCAATCCCCAGTACCCTAACAAAAAGCAAACAATATCCCTCCAAAGTTCTTAGCACATAGTTCAAACGAATGTTATAGGTAAATAAATAGATAAGTAAATGTTACTTGTTATTGTTCTTATTAGTGCTTCTCAATATTTGCTTTATTATTCATCACTGACAAGTTTCCTCATGATTTCTGAAGCGTGTTCTCCTCACTGTACTTATTTATTCATGAAAAAAGAATAAACAAACAAAAAACCTTTAAAAGAACAACTAAATACCTACACCAACAGAACACAGGAAAAAGAAACTAGATCATAAAGTTTATCAGGTTTTATTCAATTTAAATTCAGCATTTTGTCTACAAGTAGCAAAGTGACTCATTGAAGTCAGTGAGTAACTGTTGGTGGGTAGTTATTTATTTGGACCACCCTCAGAGGTAGTATTTACTTCTTGGAGCTCTGAGCAATTAAAAAAATCTCTTATATATGTTCAAAATCAGCTTTAAAATAATTCAGAATCAAACAAGAGTATCTTCTTCTCCATCTTCTCTTTTCACCTTGGGAAGAAAATGTTGGTAAGAACATAGGCCTTGAGGTAGGAAATACTGAGTGCTTACAATAGCACTTGACTCATAGGAAGTGTTTCATGGTTATGACACCTCATCATGGAAATAATATATTTTATCACTTTTTCATAACTTTGTTTCTTCCTTTGCTATAAAACAACCATGTGACATTCTGTCTTTCTCTATTACCCTTATTATTAGGAAACTCAGAGCTAAATTTGATGCCTAATTAACAGTGGATATAGGTTATATGAGGCCTAAACTAATAAAATTTTAGATGATCTCTTTAAGAAAAAGAATACAGTATTATATAAGAAAGTAAATATTTGTTCTGATAAGGAATTGCAACAATTTTCAGATTTTCAAAAGGTGAAAAATAGTATAAATACCACTAAATCCAGAAAAACAATATTTTTGTAATTGCTTGATGCACCTTTATTCTGATTCTATGCCTCATTTCCCTCTAACCTCCCACATGTTTATAAGTGCCAGTTGTCAAGGACACATTCATATTGCAATATAACATCTGGTCCTACATCTTTGGGTCACATGCCAAGTGAATAGTTACTGAGAATAAAGAAGGAGAGAGGAAAATTCCTGAAAAGCATTCCTACATGAGATGTCTAGCAATATTTTAACCATATATAGAATTTGACTGAGAATAATATATATATATTCCACTATATCTAAACTATATATCTCCTCAGCTTCCTCAAAATGTCATGATTGTTCTAAGACCATTTGATTTTAGAAGTGTGATAAAAGGAACATTAGATAGAGGGAATCTTTTCTTAAAAAATATTTTTTAGTATTAATGTACCTTTATATTATTCATTTATTTATATTAATGCTGAGAATTGAACCCAGTGATTTACACATGTGAGGCAAGCACTCTACCACTGAGCCACAAGCCCTAGAGGGAATCTTAATGAAGTTGAATAGCTTGCCCAAGGTAAGTGATAAAATAGGAATTTGAGCTTAAATCTGCCTTCGAAGAGTCATTTCACTGCATCGAGATAGTAGAGCTATAGATGTTTTACTAGTCATGTCAGGATACCAGTATTCTACAAAGGTCTTCTCTGCAAAATTGAAGTGTACTGTCCATAGGGGAGGCATTCCAACATATTGGCATAGGAGCTGCTTTCTCAATAAGATTTCTATTGCTCAGGAAATAATAGCAAGAATCAATAAATGAGATGGCCTCAAACTAAAAGCTTTTGGACAGCAAAGGAAACAAGAGCATGAAGGGAAAAAAAACCTACAGAATAGGAGAAATTCTTTGGTATTTTAACAACAAAAGATTAATATCTAGACTTTATAAAGAGCTTAAAAAACTTAACACCAAAACTAAAACAGGCAAAAGTGAACTAAAAAGACACTTCTCAAAAAATAAAATATAAAAAATAGAAGTACAAATGGCCAACAAGAAAAACATGTCAACATTTCTAACAATCAGGGAAATAAAAATTAAAAACTGTGAGATTCTGTCTCACTCTGGTTAGAATGGCTGTCTGCAAGAATACAAATGATAATGAACTCTGGTGAGGATGCAAGGAAAAGGGTATCCTTATACACTATTGGTGGAAATGTAAATTAGTACAGCTACTATGGAAGTTACTATGAAGTTCTCTCAAAAAAACTAAAAATGGAAATAACATAAATTATACCAGTTATACGATTCCTTGGTATCTTTTCAAAAGAATTAAAGTCAGAATACTTTAGAGATACATACAGTCCCATGTTTACAGCAATACAATTCCCAATAGCCAAATTGTGGAATCAGCCTAGGTGTCTGTCAACAGAAGAATGAATAAAGAAAATGTGGTATATATACACAATGGAGTTTCAGTCATAAAACAGAAAGAAATAGTGTCATTTGCATAAATGGATGGAAATGGAGAGCTTTATGTTGAGCAAAACAAACCAAACTCAGAAAGACAAGTGTCATATGTTTTCTCTCATACATGGAAACTAGAGAGAAAAAAGAACAAAACAAAACAAAAGTGGGGGATCTCATGAAAATAAAAGAGAAATAAGCCAAATTAATAAAGTCAAGGATCATATGTTTTCCCTCACATGTAGAAGCTGGAGAGGAAAAAGGAAACGAAAGGTAGAGGAAGTCTCATGAAAACCAAGAGGGAGATCAATTGAGGAAAGGGACCAGGGGAAGGGAAGAGGTGAGTGACAGGAAAAATACTAGGGAATGATATTGGTCAAATTATATTGTTTTATTGTTTGCATATATGAACATGTAATAATGATTCCCACAATTATGTTTGATTATAATGCACAAACAAAATATTGATAAAAAAGAAAATAGAAGAGAGATCTTTAGGGTAGAGGAAGGGGATCAGGACTTGAAGAGGGGAGAGGTGCGTAAGGGGAAGTACTGGTGTGTGAAATCCATTAAATTATGTTATATGCGTATATGAATATGCCACAATGAAATCTATTCTTTATCATTAATATAAACCAATAAGATTTTTTTAAAAAAAATGAAGTGGGATGTGAACTTAAATGAAATTGGTTTATAAAATTTCAGTTTCAAATACTGATATGAATTAAGATATTTTAAAAGTCCAATTGCATGGAAAGTGAAAAAATGAAAAGCTTTGCTTTCCTTGAAAAACAAACAAATAATCTCTTGGTATTGGAAATGGAGTACATTCTGGCAGAATAAGCCAACTTTACATAAACAATTATGGCAGACTGGATAATTGAGTAAGTTGATGCTTATTGAGTCTATGACATCATTTCTGGCCAGACACTGTCTAATCACTTTTTCCAGAAGTGTTAGCACATACACTGACACATCTCCATTCAAATGATGCATGCAGTTCAGCCTTTCTTCCTAAACAGGCCCATATTCATGGGAAACAACCCTCTGTTTATGGCTTTTGTATTATATGGGTTCTCCTTTCCACCATTTACCACCCAAATTCGTAGGGAATGTCTCTCATAAGCCCACCCTTAGAATGTTAGTCTCCTCCTGTGCCCTTGGACACCAACATTTCATACTACAGATGTGTTATCTTTTTTTCCCCAACTCTGAACAACAGGTATTTAACACATGTGGAAACTGGTTCTTCTGTCTTCCTCTCAAGACAAGATTGTTCTGAACCTACCAGCCTCATCTAAAGGAAATATGGAAACACAGCACAATTCAGCATTCAAAAGATAAGTATCTGTAAAAGATTGAATTTTTTTTAAATGGACATTTTTCTTTCAGTATTTTATAAAAAGAATTTTACTATATTTTAAATCTTTCTGAAGAGAGAAAAGAATTTAAAAGAGGTAGTATATAATAACTTACTTCTAAATAAGTAAAACATTCCAAAATGAAGAAAGAGAAAAAGCTTCTACAAATCAGAAACTCAGTCAGAAAAGACCTTATGTGTCTCTGTTTTTCCAGTTCTGATCACCTAAAACCCTGGGGTCATCCTAAATTCCTCTCTTCTCTCATTCTCAGGCAAATTCTGTCAAGATAAATCCAGAATGAGGCCAATTTACAAATGGCCATCCACTGTGGTTCAATATTAACCGTCTTACTAGTACCACTTCCTCTTTTCCCTCTGTAGTTTATCCTCAAATCAGCAGTCAATGATACTTTAAAAACATAGTCAGACCATACCCTCCCCCACTGGCGCTCCTATTGCCATCTATGTTAAAGCTTTGGGATCAGATCCAATCTCTCTGAGGCTCAGCCCTTACAATTCTCAATCTCTTCTCTACTCCAGCCACATAGGCCTCATTATTCTATCTGGATCATACTAAGCATGCTTCTTAGGATCTTTGGACTTGTCTCCATTTGTCTTCCAAAGTCTGTATGCCTCTTGTCTCCTTCAGGTCTTTCACCCAAACGCTACCTTCTCAGCAAGGCCGTACCTATTGAAAATGTAACCTCATCATTCTTCTTAATCCCCTTTCCTGC
The DNA here is from genome assembly GCF_052094955.1 of Ictidomys tridecemlineatus. Taxonomy (NCBI): domain Eukaryota; kingdom Metazoa; phylum Chordata; class Mammalia; order Rodentia; family Sciuridae; genus Ictidomys; species Ictidomys tridecemlineatus. The sequence continues at coordinate 53,086,525 of NC_135485.1, read as the reverse complement.
TTTATTTTTCTCTATCGTATTCATCCCCCATTCACAAATATCTTCTAATTTAAATTTTGTTGTTTATCTTTTCTACTACAATGTAAGTTCTATAAAGGCAGGGAAGTTCTGTTTGTTACTATATTCCTTGCACCTAGAATATAGGTGATCAGAAAATATTTGTGGAATTAAATAAAATCTAGTTCAATTCTTTTATTGTAAAAAGAAGAGGAACTGAGCTCTAGAGAGAATGATTGATTTTCCATCATATCCACTGCTGGCTAGGGTCATAGTAAGGATGCTGACTTTTAATTTAATGTGCATTTCACCACATGATATCTTCTTTTGAGCAATTCCTTTCTTTTGGGTACTAGGGATTGAACTCAGGGACAATTGACCATTGAACCACATCCCCAGTCCTATTTTGTATTTTATTTAGAGATAGGCTCTCACTGAGTTACTTAGTTGCTGAGGCTTGCTTTGAATTTGCGATCCTCCTGCCTCAGCATGTGCCTCCATGCCCAGCTTGAGCAATTCTTAACAATTGATGTTATATTAAATGTTGAAGACTCAGTATACCAAATACTGAGATAAGCAGAGACAACAAGAGAGGAAGAGTGATAATGAAAATATCATATATACACAGAGTCAGGAAGATAGGCAGAGACTAAAAAAAAAAAAAGAAGACAATGACAGAGATAGCTCTAACTATATTTATGCCTAACTATTTCTGATCCAGGTACAATCTTCAATCTTCCATGTTATTTCTGGGTTAATTTTCTCCGATTTATTTATGATTCTATCACACCCTTGGAGTTTCCCTAGGAGCTATAGAACAAAAATGTATGATTCTTAGCTTGGCATACAAGTCACTTCTTCCTCCTATTTTTCTCAACACAGTACCACATAATTTTCCCTGATATCTGACACTCATGTCATAGTGCTCCATTTCCCTTTCCAGATTCTTCAGATCTTTCTACATATTTGTCTGTCTACACATGTGTGGTTTACTGAACCTAAAATTTCTCTTCATTTCTTCTACATGAACATTTCTCTACATCATTTAAGAGCCAACTCAAAAATCCCCTTTATGAAACTTTCCCCTTCTCTCTCAGCAGTCAAGCTTTTCTGTCTTGGTGGTAACATTTACCACGTTGTTTATGTTTCCAATTTTTGTGGCATCATTAGTGGCTAGCACAGTGCTAGGGCCTAGAAGTTTCCAAAATATGTTAGTTGAATGAATTAAGACCAATCACACAAACTTACTTGAATTGAATTCTTAGAAAAAGTGGTTATGGGCAGGAAGTATGGGATCATGCACACTTTGCTGGTTATATAAAATAAAGTTAGGTTACTTCTTACCCAAACTTCTCCCCCCCCTTTTTTTTTTGGTACCAGAAATTGAACCCAGGGTCACTTAACCAATGAGCAATATCCAAACCCTTTATTTATATATAAGGGTTGGGGATATTTTAAATAAATATATATATATTTACTTATTTTGAGGTAGCATCTTACTGAGTTGCTTAGGGCCTTGCTAAGTTGCTGGGGTTGGCTTTGAACTTGCGCCCAAGCTATTTTTTTTAAATTTTAATATTTTATTTTTTTTTTAGTTATCGGCGGACACAACATCTTTGTATGTGGTGCTGAGGATCAAACCCGGGCCACACGCATGCCAGGCGAGCGCGCTACTGCTGAGCCACATCCCCAGCTCCGCCCAAGCCATTTTGATTACAGGTGTGCACTACTGCACCTGGCTCAGACTTCTGCCTTGTGACAACAAATATCAAGTTCTAAATTACAGCTTTAAGTCAGTGTCCACTGGTTGTTTTTAATAGTATACATTTTTTTTTTACCAGCTTTGTTTTCCTTTCCAATGATTTCAGAAATTGTGCATTTTAAATCATTAATTAACTTAGAAAATATTGAGCATGCATTTTTGTCAGTACTGTAGGGCTTGGGGACACTAAGGTAAACAAGATAAACAATAGGGTAGTAAATCTTCAAAATATTACCGAACTTTTTTTTCTTTTTCTTTTTTTTACAATTGGGATAATAGGCAATAGTGTAAATGTAAGTAACTCTGAAAAAGCACAGTAATACCTTCTATTTATTGAGGTTTTTTTTTTGTGTGTGTGTATGTGTGTGTGTGTGTGTGTGTGTGTGTGTGTGTGCTGGGTATTGAATCCAGGGCCATATCCCAGCCCTTTAATATTTTATTTAGCGATAGGGTCTTGCTGAGTTGCTTAGGGCCTCACTAAAATGCTGTGGCTGGTTTTGAACTCACAATCCTCCTGCTTCAGCCTCAGCCTCCTAAACCACTGAGATTATAGGCATGTGCCACAGTGCCTGGCCTTATTGAGGTCTTCATATATGTAAATCACTGGTGTAAGTTCTTTGCATGTTTAGTTTATTACTTCTGTTTGCCCTGAGTATTGAGTTCTATTATTATTGTTTTGTTTTGGCATAGAAAAATTAAGTAACAGGGCCACGGGTTGGTGAAGGCAGAATTTGAATTTAAACTACTGTGCTTTATTTCTGTTTAGTGCTTATATAAGAGAGAATATTTTCAAGTTCTAATGAAATCAGGTATGGAGTCCAGGTCAATTAAAAATTTTTCTCCCCATCAGAAAACACTAAAACCAAGAAGATACTTCAGTATGTGGCAAATGTTAGCCCAGAAACCAGACTGAAAATGCTTTAGTCAGGAAGACATCAGGCTGACTTCTAATTGTGAGCCTTGTTATCCTCTCTAGACCACCGTAAGAAAGTTATTTAGCAATTGGGTTTTGAAAAAATGTGTGTGTTTGACTAACTGTTCTTTAAGGATATTTCAGTTTTGAAATCATTGCATTCAAATGTCACTTCCTCAAGGAGATCTCCCTGACCAGTCCACATCTCTTCGTCTTCTCTCTTCTCCCACTGTGCTTTTTAGTTTTCGCCACAGAATTTATCATAACCTCACATTGTATTATAGATTTGATTTAAAAAAAACTACTGTTTTCATAATGCCTAGAATAGTGCTTAGTATGTAGAATTTACTTGGATTTTTCCTGAGCAAATATGTCTTCCAGGAGAGTGAGATAGGTAACAACCCTCAGAACCCACATGGGATCTTTCACAAAAATATATGCTTGGAACTAATAATCCCAAAACTGTAGAAAAGTATTCAAAACATTTTTTTTTAAAGAATCTTTCATCAAAGGGAAAACTACATTTTGTGAACTTGGCTTGACAGAAGTTGACTTGGTATATTTGGCCATTGGACAGATCTAAATGAAAGCCTTAGAGAACCAAAACAGAAAGTCAGTCTCTGTCAGTGTTTCTTTCTTTCTTTCTTCCTTCAATTTTTCCCTATGAGTGGAGGAATATCAGTAGCCTGTCAGGATAGAGGTGCTAAATTTCTGTCTTTTGGGGATCTGTCCTCCTTGTTTCGTGGCGGTTGCAAAGTCTTAGACAGTCATATAGGAATGATATCCAAAGTGTGCTAGACACATAACTCCAGGGTTGACCTTGTTTTAAATGCTAGTTTTCCCAAAACACATACTCAACACCCATGCATTTCTAGTTTGTGAATAAATTAGAATGTAAGTCCCCATCCACTCTAAAAAACTCACCTTCATTTCCTTTGTTGTGCTCACTGCAGCTTATCGTTAAGTCATTATCAAACCAGTTATTAGCTGGGTCTCTGGGTAGAAAGCTGCTGAACCTTAGGGGAAAGATGAAAGTACTGGGAGAGAACTGAAGTATCAGCAAAAGTTGTTTCGACAGACAGCTTGATAATGGTCATTTCTCAAAGCTAGAAGTTTTTGTTTCTAATGTCTGGCTTCTATGAAGTGTGGTTGCTGCTGTTTCTACTTTTCTCCAAGTCTGTAATGTTTATGGAAAAAAGAAATTGTCTAAACTTCTGGTTTGGGCTCCCCATTGTAAAATGCATCACTGCTGTCTGTTGATGTCACATGCTGTCTACCATAGTCAACTTTTTAGTGCTGAGCAGTTTTGGATAGAAGAGGAACACACTTAGAAACTCAAAGCTTTAATGTGTTTGAGACTTATTTTTCTGAATATAATATTTCAAGTTCTAATAAAATGTAGACAGTAAGTCTAGGTTAGTTTTAGTATTTGCTTCCTCTCATTTAATATCATATTAACACTAAATGGAGTTTGAAAACCATAGGGTAAGCTACAATTAAACTAATATATTTCCATTATGTCTTACTGTTTTTAGTCACAGATGTATCATAATACAGAATCTTCCAAAATAATATTTATAAGAATGTTTAAAGAATTATTAAAGTCTTGGCATTGGTCTCCTCAATCATAAGTGAGAAGATTAAATTAAATTAGTGTTTTCCCCAAGATTATTTATGTGCACAATCATAGTCATCTTTATGGTTATTGCCATATCCAGTTACAACCTAGATTATTTATTTAATATTTTTTCTTTCATAAAAACATTAAAAAACTTATTTCAAAAGGAACCTCTTCTTTAAATCTGTAAGTGGAAAACCAGTGTCATTTGTGCATATGTATCATAAATATTATTGTCTTACTGGCTTAGTGATATATTCCTAAAATCCCAGCTGCTTGGGAGCTTGAGGAAGGAGGACCACAAGATTGAGGCCAGCCTAGAAAACTTAGTAAGATCTTCTTTCAAAATAAAAAAAAAATATTGAAAAAGGGCAGGGGAAGTAGCTCAGTGGTAGAGCACTCCTGTATTCAACCCCTAGTACCTACCCCCGACCCCCACAAAGATTATTCACACAGCTGATGGGTGTGCTGCACTTGATATTCTGGTATCATGGAGATGTTGTATTAATCAGTCCACATTTGCTCTTCACCCTTTCCTTTCCAGAAGAGCTCAGAAAATATTCCTTAGTCCAAACATTAAGAAACAAAAATCTTTGTGGTCAGGTATAATGAAGGATTTTCTTTGGATTTTCAAAGTGGGGAACAGATAAGAAAAAATAGAGGTCAGATAGTTGGGCTTATCTCTTAAGGACAAGGAGGATGCAAGTACCATAAGAAGCCATAGGATGGAGTTTGTTTATTTTAACTGATGCAAATATTTATTCCAAGTTAGTCATTTTATATAGTAGTTTTCCCCCTCAATAGACTTATGCTAACCACATATTTTAAATTTATAGATAATGTTGTCAGAATAATATTTGAAATCTCACAAAAGTTTATATTTTACAATGCACCCTGATTATCAAGGCTGCAAGAATAACACAACATTTCCTATATCCAAATATTTCACAGCTATACCCAAAAAGGAAAAGGAAAAAAAAAAACAAAACCCAAACCACTATGCTTTGTAAGGACTAAAGTTACCCAAGCAGCCCAAAATAAAACAAAATATCCAAATTATTAGCATTAATTTAATACAGTTATAACTTCAATAGTCACTTTGTCTTTGACAATGATTGCTTGAGCACAGGGTTGAGTACTCTAAGAACTGGTTGTAGAAGCTGTTGCTGCAGTGTCTCCTCCTCTATATACACTGTGTGGGTGCATTGAAAAAATCTTTCCCATCACACAAACTCTAATGAAGAACAAAAACAAAAGCTAAACAAAACTACTGCTCTTTCTTTGGGACATGATTATTTTCCTTGTACATGAAGTATTCAGCAACAAAACAAAAAGTAAAGGAAAAGAACATTTTCTTTGTATTTTCCCTAAACATACAAGACAAGTTTGCTGGGTCAAATTTACTGTGGCATTTACTCTGATACCCTCTAGACCAGGTGTCATATTTATCATTTCCATGGTTTTCATTTATGTTCATTTTTATTATGTCTACTTCTGGGCATTGTCATCTGATATTTCATTTGTTTCTATGTCTGAGACATCAAACTCTGCTTTATAGGTACTTCTCCAGCGGGAGAGCAGGCTGGAGCTGCAGCTTTGCAAGAAGCCATTCTTTGCAAACACATTCTCTGGGAGAGGAAAGAAATTCTCATCATTTTCAGGATATTTCTGCCATCCCATTGCTTTCAATAACATGTGCTCTGCTTTTAGAGAGTATGACAGGATACCCCTTCCATGATGGAGAGAAAGACAGTTCTAAAGACAGCCTTCTTGTCCATTTTCCTTTGGTTCAGATATGCTGTTGTCCTTTAAATCCTCCAGCTTGCCTCAGCCTCTTTTCTTTGAGAAGTCTCCATTCTGGTCATCCTTGAGTCTTCAGACACTCACTCTTCCTATTGGTGGTCTTGTGTGTCAACTTGGTCAGATGAGAGAGGCTGATCTTAATTGGAGGGGTGATATTGGAGGGAATCTCCTTGGAAAAGCTTAGAACTATGCCATTAGCTAGTACCACTGCTTTGGAGCAGATTGGATTGGTAAATGCAGACTTTGGGCTAGAGGAAAGGGATTCTTATTTGGGTTCTAGTCTGTTAGGTTTCCGTGCATCAGGCTTAGAAAGAGGTGGTGCAGGCATAGACCCTTGGAATCATGCTTGATGATTTGTTCCCATTTGCATGGTGAGATCTTGGTGAGGTGAATGTAGCAGAGAAGGCAGCAACAGGATTCTCTTTAGAAACTTTTTTGAAAACTAATGTCTTGGAGGGTTGCTTTGCACTATGTGATTGTTTCCACACTCCAGAAGGGGTCCCAATAGGTCTGTATGACTGACTCTGTTTGCCAGCTTCTGTATTCAAAGAAGGAAATTTTTCCTCTTGTAACTGCAACTTTTCCTCCTTGTCTTCTTTCTTTTCTTCCCTAATCTCTGTAGGTAGGGTTTTCCTGAAAGGCACAGCCTTTCCAGGAAAGGAATCTACCATTCCAGTGTCAGTGGTTCCCTGTGCCACCTCCACTATGCTGTCTCATTCCATCATGACTTTGGGAGGAACTGTGCCAACTAGAAAGGTTTCCTGTGATTTCAGGATATGCTCCCTTAGAGATACCAGAGTCTACAGGATCATGGTGGAACAGGGAGGGCTGGTGCCAGGAATCTCCTGTAGGTCATAGTGACTAATTGTTAAAAAAAGCTATTAAAAGGAACTGTGTGGATACCTCACTCCAAATACACCTTCTTTTAAAAAAATTTGTTCTAATTAGTTATACATGACAATAGAAAGCATTTTATCACATCATACATAAATGGAGTATAACTTCTCATTCTTCTGGTTGTACATGGTATAGGATTATACAGGTTGTGTAATCATATATGCACATAGGGTCATAATGTCCAATTCATTCTATTATCCTTCCTATTCCCATACCCTCTCCCCTCTCTTCACTCCTGTCTGTCTACCCAGAGTACCTCTATTGTTTCTTAGCCCCCTGCTCCCCGCAGCCCACTGCACCCCCACCTTATTGTGAATTAGCATCCACATATCAGAGAAAACATTTGGCCTCTGGTTCTTTGGGATTGACTTTATTTTGCTTAGCATGATGTTCTTCAGTTCCATATATGTACCAACAAATGCCATGATTTCATTCTTCTTTAAGCTGAGTAATATTCCACTGTGTATACTGCAGTTTCTTTATCCATTCATCTGTTGAAGGGCACGTAGGTTGGTTCCATAGTTCAACTGTTGTGAATTGAGTTGCTATGAACATTGATGTGGCTGCATCATTGATGAATGCTGATTTTAAGTCCTTTGGGTATAGACCAAGGAGTAGGATAGCTGGGCCAAATGGTGGTTCCTTTCCAAGTTTTCTGAGGACTCTCCGTATACTTTTCATACTAGCAATGTATGAGTGTATCTTTTCCCCCACATCATTACCAACATTTATTGTTGCTTGTATTCTTGATAATTGCCATTCTGACTGGAGTGACATGAAATCTTAGAGTAGTTTTGATTAGTGTTTCTCTAATTGCTGAAGATGTTGAACATTTTTTCATATATTTGTTGATTGATTGTATTTCTTCTTTGAAGTGTCTGTTCAGTTCCTTAGCCTATTTATTTGTTGGGTTATATTTTTTTGGTGTTAAGTTTTTTGAGTTCTTCGTATATCCTGGAGATTAATCCTCTATCTGAGGTGCATATGGTACAGCAAATCTACCTTCTTTTTTGGGGTGGGTGCTCTCCATATTTTTCAAAGCGGGCTGGAGGTGACTTAACTGGCTGGAGTATTACAAAATTTAGCCAAACAGAAACAGAGTCATGCTATGACATTTAGGCCCATTGTCTGTTTTCAGCAAGGTGAGGCATCCAACCTCATGGACAGGATCCTAGAGTATAACCTCTGTTTTCTGAACTCCTTGAATCTACTACTTGGATATCACATGACATTTTCATGTTAAAAAAGGTACTGAAATAGTTTGGATGATAATATGCCTTGTGATGAAACACAAAGAAGCCCTGCTTTATGTGGCTGTCACTCTCAGTCCCCTCAGTAACTTACCCTAAACCACACACTTCCAAAAGGGGTGGGAAACATAAAAGTATTTGTCACATTTGAAAATCGGATTCAGGGAAAAGAACTATATTTATGTTCACCACATTCAACTTCCTTGAATAATGGCACCATGATGCTGCCTAAATAGGTAATACATGGACATTTGTACAGTGAGTGCAAACTATAACAAGGTAATAGCAAGAAAGACAGTTGGCCTCATGTATGGACAAGTAGTGCCATCCAAGTAATAGTTCAAAAATATAATATTAAAACTCTAGAAAAGATCTTCTGAGTAGTAAACTCCAGTGGCAAAACAACCACTCAACAAAGCTCTTAAAACACCAATGCTGTTACTTTTACACAACATGTGCAGATATGCTCATATTTGTCTTAATCTTTAAAAGATAAAGATATAAGAAATCTTGTTTTAGAAAAGAATCAGACAGAAACTTGATACTTTCACCCCCACAGAATAGCAGGTTTTAAGGCAATTTTTCAGTATAAAGCTCCTAAATGTGTGTTCTATTTCTTTGGTCTTCACTATTTATAAATTCAGAACAAAATTTAAACAAGTAGAAAGATAGGGGGTGAGGAGTAGTCAAGGAGAAAGATAGTTTCAAAGTGAGATTTTCTTATCTTCAGTTTTCTGTTTCACTTGTTATACTTCTGCCCCAAACTGAATTCAGCTACTGGATGGTGGTATGAAAATTTTTCTACTGCTTGATAGAGAAGTCACTTTTAATTTTGGATCATTTTTTGACATTATTCAATTATTAAAAGGTCACATGAATCTACCAATTGGGTGGTAGTGAGGCTATTGCCAAGGAAGAGATGTGGCATCTGAGGACATGTCCCCGACTTCTTGGCCCAGCAGAGGTGACTAGTCCCCATAACGTAGTTCTTTCTGAACTATAATGGAGTGATAATCAGGATATTTGACAAGTAGTGTTCTGTTTGGATCATTAGTTGGTCACAGGACTCTAGAAAAAATGGATGAACAATCCGTTACAGTGCTGATGGAAATTTGATTCTTATTCATCTAACAGTGGATCTTGTGGATCTATCATGTGGTAATTTCCCTAGTCCCAGAATATATGGTAAGAATAGTTGTACCTACTAATTGGCAGGATTCCACAGTGATTCCTTCATCAGTTGAATGAAAGCTGTAGTGGGAAGAAACAAGTGGAACTATACTCCTTCTTCTTTGTTCCTAACAATGTAGTAAGTACTATGGGTGAAATGTGGAGATTAGTGTTAACATGGAAGACTTGAGAGATACAGTGAAATATGTCCTAACACTTCCCCATTTAACTCATTATTTGACTAGTAAAAAGCTAAATGGATTATGAGGTATTAAATTGGAATGTTTCAAACTCAATCAGGTAGTGTTGCCAGTTGCAGATGTACTTGCAGATGTAACCTTCTTGGAGCAAATAATGTAGCCTATGGCATTTGTATATATCTATTGATCTGGCAGATGCTTTTTTTTCTATTCCAATCCACAATAAAAATCAGAAGCAGTTTGATTGTAAAGTATACAAACAATACCAGTTTTTAATGTTTTGCTTTAGGATTATATCAACTATCCTGCAGTTTGTCCTAATATGGTCCTGAGGGTACTTGATCATTTTTATATTCCAGAGGACATTCATGACTGTCCAGGCATTGAAGACTTAATGCAACAGGATTTGATTAACATGGAGTAAAAAGTCATAGGGTGGAACATAAATACTGTAAAAGTCTGTGGACTGTGGACTGTGATGGCATTTCTAGGGGTAGTTTGAGGCATACTGGGAGAGCGGAAGTTGTTGGCAAGTTGTTGTTTCTTATATTATCCTATACAAAAAATGAAATGCAATGCTTCTTGGATTTCTCTGTGTTTTGAAAACAACATATATCACATACTGTATAACTTGAAAGGCTGACAATTTTGAGTAGGACGTAAAGCATGAAAAAGATCCAGCCTAAGCTTTCCTACCACTTGAGCATTGTGGCCCACAAGGCTCAAATTTGTTAGAAGTATCTGTAGCAGTATAGGATCTATGACAAACCATGAAAGGAGAATAACAACATAGAACTTGTAAGGTTTTCTTTGTGAAAATAATTCTTGCTTTTTTTTTTATTAGACTCTAATAGAATAGAGACAATGGGAGGTCAAGTGATTTTTCCATCTGACATACCCATCTTGGACTAGTTGGTATATGATTCATTGAATCATAGTAAAAATGAACAT